>NW_019641630.1:629079-843822 GCF_000599845.2 Trichogramma pretiosum
AAATTATAATAAATATATGGAAATTTGGATGAGAATTAGTTTAATTGAAACACAATTGTCAAAGAAACAAAACTATTTTCACAAAAATAGTTGCAAAAGCTGAAGTAAAAATAAGAATTTTTAATAATTTTATAGTAATCTTATTTTTTTGATTGTATTGAAGTTATTTAGATAATCTCGAGCTGTTTAAAAAATGTTTCATTTATCACTGTTGAAAATTTTTATTTTTATTCTGGCGTTGACATAGTTTTCATGATTGTAAGAAAAATTAATTGTTATACACCATGCGTTTAATAAGAATCAGAATATATACATTGTTACATCCGGTTGTACAAATTTCCTAGAAAGTTCCTAGGTAATTATTAAATAATTTAGCGAACTGATCTCATTTTTATTAACTACGTCACTAGCGAGATTAGATATTGTTCTAAATAATTATATTAGTATATATAAAAATGTGCTTATCACTGAAAATTCAATTTTTTGAATTTAAAAATATATTTGCTTTTTACACAGATTACATGATACATTCAAATCACAAGTTTTTTAAAATATAATATTCAAATTATAGAAACTAGGGTTAATATTTGAAATAATTTGATAGCAAACGCTGACAAAAATTTTATATTTCAATCTAAAAAAAGAAAGAATTTCGCTTGCTTAAAAAAGCTCAACGTACAATTGATATGTGTGTAATTGCTTTTCAATAAATGTCTTAAATTATTAATTCAAACGAGAAAGTTTATGCTCATCAACATGGTGCTCTAAACAGAATACTTATTTCTTGCGCGAATAATTTTTAGCAATTTTTTTTCATTTGGTTGTAAGAAACTGTTAGACCCAAAACACGCTTGTGAAGTGAATGAAAAAAATTTCGTCATGAATTTTCACTATAAATACGGTATAGTTACAGCTTTTGTTTGAAAATAAAATAAAAATTACTGACAGATACAATAATAAATCGGTATTTTCTAAATGTCATAGTTGTAATGATTGTAAATTAACACGTTATTGCTCGACATACATTTTTACGTAGAATTAAAAAGTATAAGCTATTCAAATGCGACGCATAATTAATTTATTATATTTAATCGATAATAACTATTTTCTCGCGAGTTTTCTACGACGATATGTAATTAAAAATATTCTTGATATGATCCTGTACCGTGATAAAGTTTTTGCTGGACATATCTGTTAAATGAGATCTTTGATTGTTCCATTATGTGAAAATTGGGTATTTAGTGATAATATTTGTAAAGTTCCACAATTTTTTCTTACTGTAACAATAAATTCTTCAATCATTAAATTTCGAATGATCTTAGCATTGATAAATTATCGATTGATTGTATCATATAGAACAAAGACAGTGGAAAAATTAGTAAACTATGTTGAAAACAGAGCTATATTACCGATAAAAAATCGTTTTAAACGATTTTGTGCCTATAGTTATGTAGTTGAATAAAAATTTCTTTACTGAAGTATACATAAGTCAAAAGTATTTAAGAATCTTGTTTTGTATTTAATTCAAAAATGGTAGTCGCATTTTTGATAGAATTGAACATTTTTCAAATGACAATTTTAATAGAGCTTATAAACTTTTGAAAGTACTAAGTTTGTTTCAAAAAAATACGTAAAATATTGTTCAAATTTATATACATAGAATCAAAATAAAATGTTAATCGACACCTTTAATATGAAGCTGTTCCAAATATAGAACCAATGACAATCGTATTTGTTTTATAAGAGTTAAAAATTGCAAGTGAAAGGCGTTATCTGACAGGGAAAAATCTAATCCGATTTTGAATTGAAATATTGTTCGACATCATGCCTTCAAATATTTGGACGATAGATTCATTTATGAATGATTTTCTTCATTTTAAATAATTTCATTCGTGCAAAAAATATCTTTTTCGTTTGCAGACGTAAAAGTAGCATAATCTAGGAGTTGCTTTTCAAAACACAAAAAAAAATAAACGCCTCAATACCAAATGAAATACATTTAATGGATTTTAGCTTGCATCATAACTCATTAAACGCACATCGATACCGTTAATATAAGCTTTAAAAATTGCAATCTTCCCTAAACTGCGAGTCTGATTGAATTTTTCAGTTAGTTTTTTTTTTCAAATTTGAATGATTTTTATTAGCTACATTATAAAATTACTATCACACTGAAACAAATATTTGCTTCATAAAATTTTTACACGTTGCTATGATATAATGATTGTTGTTTGAATTACAAAATACCAATATTTGAATTGTAAATTGTAAGGAAAGATTGTACTGATTGAATTACATATACGAGATTAAGGCATTGTAAATACCTAAATTGTTTAAATACAAGACAAATCGACTGATGCTTTACCAATAATTACATAAATGAATGAATGTATATAATAAATGTGTATAAATATTGAAATAAATAAGAAAAGAAATTATATATGAATAAATGCTTATGTAAACTAAGTAAGAAGCAAGGATGATACACAATTCCAAGTTAGATAAATGTGATGGAAAAATTATAGAAAAGCGTAGAAAAATTTATGATGGTTCTAAGAATATATTTTGGAAACAGTTAATGTATGTGAAAAGAATAGATGTTTTCCATTGACATAGATCGTTCTCCTTTGTATGAGTGCTTTATATAAATCAACAACTATTCTCCATCATTATTATAAAGTATGAGCATTGGTGAGTGTTCATTTCACTCGAATAAAAATTTGAGCCAGCCAATCGCTTTGTTCTTTCGTTCATCTTCATCTATTGAATGTTTTCGATCTCAACAAAAAGATCTCATGCAAAATACAGGAGTAAAAAAAAGATTTCCAACTGTCTTTTTATGAAAATTTCTCTGTTGTAATATGGAAAATGTGTCTGTTTAAAAAAATTGTATTAGATGGAAACAATTAATATTGTAAATGAAACTATAGTCTTCCTGTCAACGCTTGGAGTAATGTTTCTCGAGCTCATAACATCTTCTCTTCTTTGACACATCAAAGAAATCTCGGAGTCATGCTAAACAAAACAAATACCTACACAAAACAGAATACATGGATAATAAAATCGAACCTTTATGTGTAAAATTGTAATCGTGACATAGTTTACTAAGATTTTGCTGGCAAAAAATAAAAGATAAATCGTACTTAATTAAGAGAATGTTTCGATGTATAACAATGTAAATGATGGATCTATTGGTTTTTTTTGAGTGTGATGGAATTCGAAAGAAAGATATAACGAATACCTATCGTAAATAAATTTCATACTTCGTATTCTAGCATTATTTCATCATGTAAGAAAAATACCGTACTTATAAAGAGAGAAAAGAGCTGATAATAAATATTATTATAACTTAAAAAAAATAAGATTCCAGTGGTATTTGTCTACATTTTTTAAAATCAATATCCTGTCAGTTCTCCTTATAATATTTATTTTAATGTCAAGACATGATTCCCTAAAATATTCTATAATGTAACGAAACATTTTGAAAATTTTTTTTGAAAGGGCTTTAGAGTTCAAAAGAAAAGAAGGCAAACTACACAGAAAGTTTTTATCCGCTTTACTCATCCAAAACTAGTACTACATCGACTTCTTATGAATATTTTAAACTACACTACTGTACCAAATATTTTCGACAGTTAAGTAGAGCTTTATATTCATTATTCAATCGAGTCGCTAGTCTGAAAAAAGTAGTACAAAAAAGCGCGCGTATGGACTGATGTGGCTCATTAGCAGGGTAGTATGTCTATGAATTTCACGCGACATGGATGTAGGCTTGCAACTTCCTTGGGGCGTTGACCAGTCCTGTGAGATCGAGTAGTGGTAACGCACCCCCGCAATAACGATCCAGACAACGTCCTGTAAATCAATATGAATAATTCAATATGATCGATTTAACATTTTTCGGGCAAAATACAGTGAAAAAAAAATTATAGAGTTTAAATTATTTAATTGTCAGATAGATAATTATCAATTGTAGAAAAATTGACTCTAGAGCAGCAGTAGGCAATACGTTCGGTTATCATCGTGTGGCCGCGCGACAAGTTTATATTAAGAAACCTACAGAGGGTAAGCTCGGCTGAACTCTATGACGTCATGCGCACCAAAAGGGGTCGAGCTATCGCGCACCCATACACATAGCAGTAGGCAGCGACGATTCATATTCACTGGTGTGATTTTTAGCAGTTGTTTTCAATCATATTTTGAGGCATTGACCAGCTCTCGCCAACTCGTAGGACAAGTGTAACAATTTCGGGAGGGCATAAGTGCAAGATAGTAAATTACCCGACTCGAATTCGCATCGTAATTAATACATTGATCGAGGCTCGCTAAATACACGAGAAAAAATTCATGAGCGACCTCGAATTGATTATCGAGCACGGTGGAATTAGAACGAGAAGTGAGTGTCAAGAATAGATCTAAGTGACGGACGTATCAACAATGCTGTGATTAAAGGCAAAAATTTCGTTGCTCGTTGATTCTGTGGCTCTGGTGATCTCACGAACTTTTTGAGCATTTTCTAGAATTCGATCTCGGTAATTGGCAACGAAATAGTGCAACGTTAAATAATAATTAATTGAAAGTGAGTAACGATTGCCAACATTTTTTAAAGATTCAAGAAAAATAAATCGAAGCGATATGGCAGCTGTCGAACAAAGTCTCACTCTCGAAAGAGGTAAATATCTGAATTATCGCGTACTAGTTTTATTTATAATGATTGAAAATTGTTTTTTAGATATCAAGCGATCGATCGAGTTGCTCGAAAAAATACAGAAAAGTTAGTACAACCATTTACGTTTTTTTTGTTGTTGTTGTTTCAAATCTTACGCAGTGTTTAATAATTGAAATCAACTCATTTTAAAGGTGGCGAGGTTCCAGTAACAAAATTAGCTGCTCTGCAAAAAGTTCTGCAAAGTGACTTTCTCAGTGCTATTCGAGAAGTCTACGAGCATATATATGACACAGTCGATGTGCAAGTACGTTTTTATATTTTTACATACATTCGAATTAGATTATAAAATTATTTCTAAAAATGTAAAGGTAAAAATTGTTGAAAATTTAAACAATCAAACCATTAAATTGATTGAAGTAAATTGTATCAGTACTGAGTCATCGAGACTTTGAATGACTGAGATATATTTATATATTTCTGAGTTTCCAAACGGAAACCATCGACTTTTGGCTAAAATAGATTATTCTTTTTACGTGAGAATCTACATCTATTTTCGGCCTTATAAGTGATATGCCAACTTGATTCTGTTCATTAAGTAGTTTTAACAATCGATTTCAAGATTCCAAATCTATGATTGCCAATTTTCACCTCTTTACGGTAGAGTCAATAAATATTCATCATTATGTCAATAAATATCTATTTATTAGATTTCAAATCGTTAGTTTGCAATAACGGTTGATTTAAAATTTTCTGTAATGAATGGAGGTGGACTCTCAAGGTTCGCAAGATCTGCGAGCCTCTGCAACGGCCAAAGCAACAGTTGCAGCATTCGCAGCCAGCGAAGGCCACGCACACCCTCGCGTGGTCGAGCTGCCGAAGACGGAAGAGGGTCTGGGCTTCAATGTGATGGGAGGTTGCGAGCAAAACTCGCCGATTTACATTTCTCGCATCATACCCGGTGGAGTCGCCGACAGACACGGCGGTCTCAAACGAGGCGATCAATTACTATCGGTCAACGGAATGGTACGTGATCGTGTTTTGTTTTTGTTCTTTTTCTTTTTCAACTCTAAATCTTTGACTTTTTGCAGTGCGTCGAAGGGGAAAGTCACGAGAAAGCCGTGGAACTGTTGAAGCAGGCGCAAAGTTGCGTGAAACTCGTCGTCCGTTACACTCCAAAAGTTTTAGAAGAAATGGAAATGAGATTTGACAAGCAGAGAACCACGCGTAGACGCTCGCACGTTCAGTAAGATTATAACAAGGTCAACTCGTAAGATATCCAATTAATGTGATCTATTAAATAATACTAGACTAAAATCTATTTACTATCTGTCGCGGTGATTAACAAAATGATCACTTAAAATTTTGTTATCGATATTTTTACTCCCTTAAAAATTATGTTTGTGTTATTTGTGTATGATTAATGAAGCCATTTAGATAAATAAACGAAATAAAAGTCGACGTTCAAAAATACAAGATTTCTATTTTTTTCAAAATAGCCATTCACTTATAAAACAATGTTAACTTACCCGAATACTTTGTAAGTAAAAAAATCTTTTTTTTTTATCAATAAAGTTGGATTACACCGCAGTCTTGATTAGTTTAATTGAAACGATTAAATGATTCAAGAATAGAAATGAGGACAAATCAAGTAGATCTACTTGAAAATAACTAATTACAATTCAATTTAAATGTATGGTAACGGTAATTATACGATAAACAAAAAGTACAAGTTTGTCTAGTTTTCTCAAGCGTATTGCTATTGTACCATCGGTAGATGCCACAGCGCTTCATTCATATTTTATCAACCCTCCGTGCGATGTCACTACTAGAGTCATAAAAGTTTTATCAACTCGTTATACGGCTATGCCACATTATACTCCGTATAAGTCGATAAATAACTTTTTACATTTATTATTACAGTATTAAGTTTGAAGCACATTGTATTTTTATTTTTGAAAATATTGAACTATTACTTTCAAAGTACTTTATTACTTTAAGATCACCCGATTCATAGCGTTCGGAAAATATGCTCATACACTATGTCTGATGTTTTTGAAAGTATACTTTTTTAAACATTCGAAACTCAATAAAATACTCTTCACTTTTTTTTCCTTCCATTAAAGGAATTTTTGGGGAACAAAATTGGCATAACGTTGTATGTCTAATTACATTTTTAAATCTACTTTAAACGCAATGCACTGGTTTTGAGATCAAGGGAATTGATTTATCAAATCTTTTTTTTACCTGATACTCTAGAGGACATATAGCTTTTCATACCCTGTAGCACATGATGATGGATGCCTAAGATTACCGCTAGATGCATTTGGATACAAAAATTTAGTAGAGCTATGCCCGATTGGTTTATTTCTTATTAATATTTTTTCAACCAATTTCCTACTTTAGTCAAAGTACATACAGGTTTTACTTTAAGTTTTGAGATGTAATTTTCATGTATCAGCGGAAGCTAAGAGTAAGATTAGATCACTTTCTGAATACTCGTAGTAAATTGATGAAAAGTCGACTACTTACTGTGCTGAATATTTTCAATTAATCAGAGCCGCCGTCTGGACATAAATTTTGTATCAATATTATCTAGTATTGTACTCTTCTTAAATTCATTAACTTGAGCTAAGATTACCTTTAAGCGTTGATGTATTCTCCGACATAAAAGACAAAAATATCAAACTTGTCAATAATACGTCATTAATTATATAATTATCCTGCTTCAAAAATAGCATGATAATAATGTAACTATCTAACCTAACATACAGAAAAAAATTAAATATCTTAAAATTTCTGTCGGGGAACTTGGGGGGTAGTACGAACATATTTATCTGGATAGAAATGATCAACATTTTATGGTTAGCGTTGGATAACGTTTTGTTCAACATTTTAAGGCGATATTTTTCTCAAACTTTATCCGCTAGTCAAACCCACATCGTGGACTAATACAGTTATTTTCACATTACCACTTGCAGTTTTACAAGTAAAGGTACTCGCCATCTAATGGTAGAGGCGTAAAGTAGTATTATATTGCATTCAAAGTAGTTTATAACTGATCTAAATTTTGTGGAAAAATAAAATTTTTATCGGCATCGGAATCCAAAACTTTCTTCGGTTGCAAGCATATTAAAAATAAAACTTATACTTTCATTCAGTAGCGGATTGTAAGTACGCCAACCATACTATGGCGTTAGAGCGTTAGCGGACAGTAGCGTCAAATTTTGGTATGAATATTACAATTTTTTTACCATTATAATATATACTACATATTGTATAAGAGACTAACGAATCGATAGTAGAGGGAACCCTTTCGAAGTACTTACTTTTGTAACGCTAAAAAAATAATCTTCTAAAAAATTATCGCCTAATTAGAATTTTAAACTAGTTCAAATATTGTAAAAACAATGTATGTATAAACAGATACACCGGTATCTTAATTGTAAACAATACAATCGTAAACGGTTTTGATGTAGTCCCTCGAAACACTGATCATGTTTATAATAAAAACAAATAAGTTTGAATGTAATCTTTCAATATTGTTTGTCAATTAAACAAAGCATAAAACCAAAAGATTAATTTTACTTATTCATATTTCGTGACACTGAGAAGGATCTATCGTAAAATTCAGGCAACAAAATGGATAAAAGTGAGAAAGAAATTGAAGAAGTTGCCTCAAGAAATAATTTAATTGAAGTTAACATCATTGTTTCAGACGACAAACAACATATTTGTGATATTTGTCAGAAGACATTCACACTAGAATCAAGTCTGATAACACACCGAAATACAATTCACTATAAACAAGAAAATTACGCATGCGACAAGTGCGAAATGAAATTTGAGTTCCGAAGTCATTTGAGTAGACACCAAATCTCAAAACACAAAGGTCGCAACGATTTTCCATGCGACAAATGCGGGAAGAAATTTATAAACAGATCGAGTTTGCTTGCGCACCAAAAATTAATACATAAAGATCGCAAAGATTTCACGTGCAACAAATGCAAAAAGAAATTTGAGAGTAAATCAACTTTACTCAAGCACAGAAAAATATTTCACGAAGTATTGAAAGATTACTTATGTGAAAAGTGTGCGAAGAGATTTAGAAATAAACAGAGTTTGCTCACGCACATAAAGACAGTCCATGAGCGTTGCAAAGATTTCATATGCGACAAGTGCGAGAAAAAATTTGGATTGAAATCGACTCTGCTCTTTCACCAAAAGACAGTACACGATGGTTGCAAAGACTTTGCTTGCGACAAGTGCGAGAAGAAATTCAGAAAAAAATCCCATTTGCTCTTTCATCTGAAGACAGTACATGAAGACTTGAACGATTACGCCTTCAAAGTCTTCAAAGATCATTTATGCGAAAATTGCGGGAAGAAATTTGGAAGAAAATTAGATCTGTTGATGCACCAAAGAACAGTCCACGAAGGTCGCAAAGATTTTGTCTGTAACAAGTGCGAAAATAAGTTTGGGCATAAACGGGATTTGCTGATCCACTTAAAGACAGTACATGAAGGTAGGAAAGATTTTGCATGTGATAAATGTGAGAAGAAATTTGGACAAAAAGCGACTATGCTTTTGCACCAAAAAACAGTACACGAAGGTCGCAAAGATTACGCATGCGATAAGTGCGAAAAGAAATTTGGACATAAATGGCTTTTGCTCCATCACCAGAAGGCAATCCACGAAGGTCACAAAGATTTTGAATGTAACAAGTGTGAAAAAAAATTTGTAATAAAATCGACATTGATTAGACACCAAAAAACAGTGCACGACGGTTGCAAAGATTACGCATGTGACGTTTGTGAGAAGAAATTTGGGGAGCGAAGCAATTTGAAGAAACATCAAAAAATAGTACACGAAGGTCACAAAGATTACGCATGCGAAAAGTGTGAGAAGAAATTTGGAAAAAAATCGAACTTGCTCATACATCAAAAGATAACCCATGAAGGTCGGAAAGATTATGCATGTGACAAGTGCGAGAAGAAATTTGGGGAACGAGGCAATTTGATAAAACACCAGAATGCAGTCCACGACGGTCGCAAAGATTTTGCATGCGACAAGTGTGAGAAGAAATATAGTTTACAATCAAGGTTAATCAGACACCAAAAATCAGTACACTGAGATTATAAAGATAATGAACGCGATAAGGGTTAAAATAAATATTTGTGGCTCCCTCGAATTCATGTCGACATCATGTCGAATTATGTCCATAAAATTTTTATAAACTATCATTCGGACGATTATCAAAGTTTGTTAAGATCACAAACGTGATATAAACGATAAAATGATGTTCATCGTGATAATACATTTTTTATGATGGCTTTTTCGTTTTACCCTTTTTATAATTATAACTTTCAATAATCCAGAATCTTACTTTAATGCTTTGATTTTAATTTTCGGAATTTCCAAAAATCAAGGTAAACGGAAGTTTGCGTGAGGACGGCCCTCTACGTTTATCAACTCGTTGATTGCCTATTTGAAATATGATTTTCTAGTTTTATCAATTTTGTGAAATTCAAGATAAGTTTGAGGGAAATGTGTCCAAGCAAAAATTATCAATATTATCTAGTATTGTACTCTTCTTAAATTCATTAACTTGAGCTAAGATTACCTTTAAGCGTTGATGTATTCTCCGACATAAAAGACAAAAATATCAAACTTGTCAATAATACGTCATTAATTATATGATTATCCTGTTTCAAAAATAGCATGATAATAATGTAACTGTCTAACCTAACATACAGAAAAAAATTAAATATCTTAAAATTTCTGTCGGGGAACTTGGGGGGTAGTACGAAGATATTTATCTGGATAGAAATGATCAACATTTTATGGTTACCGTTAGATAACGTTTTGTTCAACATTTTAAGGTGATATTTTTCTCAAACTTTATCCGCTAGTCAAACCCACATCGTGGACTAATACAGTTATTTTCACATTACCACTTACAGTTTTACAAGTAAAAGTACTCGCCATCTAATGGTAGAGGCGTAAAGTAGTATTATATTGTATTCAAAGTAGTTTATAACTGATCTAAATTTTGTGGAAAAATAAAATTTTTATCGGCATTGGGATCTAAAACTTGCTTAAAAAGTCAATTAATGCTAATTTATTTTAAAATATTTTAAATGGTAATTTTTTGGTCATCAGGCATGTATGTTGAGAATTTCTTCTTTAAGGTTGCAAGCACCTTAAAAATAATGTTTACACTTTCATCCAGTAGCGGGCTATGAAGTACGCTAACCATACTATGGCGTAAGAACGTTGGCGGACTGTAGCGTCAAATTTTAGTATGAATATTACAATTTTTATTATCATTATAATATATACTACATATTGTATAAGGATCTAACGAATTGATATTAGAGGGAACCTTTTCGAAGTAATTGCTTTTGTAAGGCTAGAAAATAGTTCTCGAAGAAATTATCGCCTAATTAGAATTTTAAACTGGTTCAAAAATTGTTGAAACAATGTATGTATAAACAGATAAACCAGTACCTTAATTGTAAACAATACAATCGTGAACGCTTTTGACATAGTCCCTCGAAATACTGATCATGTTTATAATTAAAACAAATCAGTTTGAATGTTGTCTTTCGATGTTGTTTATCGATGAAACAAGTCATAAAACCAAAAGATAAATTTTATTCGTCAATTTCCGTGACACTAAGAAGGATCCATCGTTTAATTTAGGCACCGAAATGGATAAAAGGGAGAAGAAATCAGAGGAAGTTGTCTCGAAAAATAACCCACGTGAACACGACATTGTTGTTTCAGATGATAGACAACATATTTGTGATATTTGTCAGGAGGCATTTACATTAGAATCAAGCATGATAACACACCGTGACGTAACTCACAATGAAAAAAAAGATTTCGCATGTGACAAGTGCGAAATGAAATTTGAGTTCCGAAGTCACTTGAATAGACACCAAATATTGATACACAAAGGCCAGAAAGATTTTGCATGTGACAATTGCGAGAAGAAATTTGTGAAAAAATCGAGTTTGACTACGCATCAAAAATTAATCCACAAAGATCGCAAAGATTACTCATGCAACAAATGTGAGAGGAAATTTGAAAATAAATCAAATTTACTCAAGCACAATAAGATATTCCACGAAGTTTTCAAAGATTACTTATGTGAAAAGTGTGCGAAAAGATTTGGAAATAAACAAAGTTTACTTTTGCATATAAAAACAGTCCATGAGCGTCGCAGAGATATCATATGCGACAAGTGCGAGAAAAAATTTGAATTAAAATCGACTCTGCTCTTTCACCAAAAGACAGTACATGAAGGTCGTAAAGACTTGGCTTGCGACAAGTTCGAGAAGAAATTTGGACAAAAAATACCATGTATCGGGCACCAAAAAACAGTTCACGAGGATCGCAAAGATTACGCATGCGACAAATGCAAGAAGAAATTTGGAAGAAAATCAGAATTATTGAGACACCAAAGACTAGTCCATAACGGTCACAAAGATTACGAATGCAACAAGTGCCAATATAAGTGTGGACAAAAATCAGATTTGCTTAAACACCAAAAGACAGTACACGAGGGTCGCAAAGATTACGCATGCGACAAATGCAAGAAGAAATTTGGAAGAAAATCAGAATTGTTCAGACACCAAAGACTAGTCCATAACGGCCACAAAGATTACGAATGCAACAAGTGCCAAAATAAGTTTGGACAAAAATCAGATTTGCTTAAACACCGAAAGACAGTACACGAAGGTCGCAAAGATTTTGCTTGTAATAAGTGCGAAAAAAAGTTTGGGCGTAAACAGGATTTGATGCTCCACTTAAAGACAGTACATGAAGGTCGGAAAGATTTTGCATGTGATAACTGTGAAAAGAAATTTGGAAAAAAATCGAACTTGCTCGTACATCAAAATACAATCCATGAAGGTCGGAAAGATTTCGCATGCGACAGGTGTGAGAGAAAATACACACGAAAAGAGATATTGATCCAGCACCAAAAGACAATTCATAAAAGGTTGCAATGATTTTGTATGCGATAAATGCGAGAAGAAATTTGGATTAAAATACATTTTGCTCAATCACCAAAAGATAGTACACGAAGGTCGCAAAGATTACGCGTGCGACAATTGTGAGAGGAAATTTGGGGATAGAAGAAATTTCCGCACGCATAAAAATAGACTCCACGAAGATCGCAAAGATTTTGCATTCAATAAATACGAAAAGAAATTTGTAAATAAACCGAGTTTACTCTCGCACGTAACAATAGTACACGAAGGTCTTAAAAATTATGAATGCGATAAGTGCGAGAAGAAATTCGGACATAAATCGCATTTGCCCCGCCATAAAAAGACATGAAGGTAGCAAAGATTATACATGCGATAAGTGTGAGGAGAAGTTTGGATTACGATCAAGTTTAATTAGACACCAAATATCAGTACACCGAGATTGTAAAGATAATGATCGCAATAAGGGTGAAAATAAATATTTTTGACTCCCTCGAATTTATGTTGACATCATGTCGAATTATGTCCATGAAATTTTCATAAACTATTATTCGGACAATTCTCAAAATTTGTTAAGATCACAAACGTGATAAATACGATAAAATGATGATCATCATGATAATAACTTTTTTATAATGGTTTGCTTTGCACTCAACACTGATTATTTTTTTATCAAAACACAGAATTTTTAATATTTAAGTTTTTTCGTTTTACCCTTTTTATAAGTACTTTCAATAATCCAGAATCTTTAATGCTTTGATTTTAATTTTCGGAATTTTCAAAAATCAAGGCAAATGGAAGTTTGCTTGGGGACGGCCCTCTACGTTTATCAACTCGTTGATTGCATATTTGAAATATGATTTTCTAGTTTTGTCAATTTTGTAAAATTCAAGTCAAGTTTGAGTGAAATGGGTCCTAGTAAAAAATGTTTACTTACTAACAATGATTACTCAAATACAAGAATCAGATGTCAAATAATTTCATAAAAGAAGACTATAGAACCACGTTCAAACAATTATTGATAAATTGAGTTGGAGGTAAAAATGAATGATCTCTTAATAATATTACACAATTTTACACCAAGAACATTGCTCGCAAGAAAAATTGTATTAATAATTGCCCAGGAAAAAGTCTTGAATAAATATCCGAATAATTGGCCAAAATTCCTCGATGAAATTTCTAAGGAAGCACAGGATCGTAGCCCGCGGCCAACTAATATCACTCCGCATATAAGCCGAAAATACACAACGCGAATACAACGTCGCCGACGACAACGACGATGACGACGATAACTACCGCTGCCGCTGCGACGTGGAGCCGAGCTATTGTCAGAGGCTCGGCTTGTCTACACAATGCCTGGCGCATACCTGCGGAGTCAAACAGTAGTACACCGCTGGCGCGCGGTAACCGCGAACAATAGAACATCGAAATCGTAAGTTTGAGCAGCGACGTTTTTGCGATCGACGCCAGGCAGTCGAGTTCCCGTCTGCGAATGTCGAGTCCTATACGAAACTACTTCGAGCTGCGGCACGAGTTTACCGAGTGTGTACGTGTGCAACGAGCGAGGCAATGTAAAGTTCAGGCAGGGCTCGATTTATCAGGTTTTCATTCGACAAAATTTTGACTATTGAAGAAAAACAGAATATTATGATAAAACTGATTTACGTTGCATACTCAAGAAAATTCTGAAGCTTATAGATGAGATTAGTAAATTAAAATTTGTAAAAATGTTTTCTAAGATTTCCAATAGGTATCTTACAGAATTTTAGATAAATCACGCGGGAGCGCCAAAATTCGACCCTAAATATCATGCATGTTGAGTTTTCAACATACCTATATAAAGGTTTAATGCCACGCATCCGAAACCGTGTTACGCTCGCAGCGCGTCAAAAAAACATCTCTCCCGAATCGGCTCGATATTCAAATGAGCGCGTTCGGCAAACCTCAAGACACACTAAAAATTTCCAATCGCGCATTATACATACGTAATCTCGATTATATACGTGTCGTCGTCGTCGTCCTCGTCCTCGAGCTTTTT
Organism: Trichogramma pretiosum; assembly: GCF_000599845.2. Taxonomy (NCBI): domain Eukaryota; kingdom Metazoa; phylum Arthropoda; class Insecta; order Hymenoptera; family Trichogrammatidae; genus Trichogramma; species Trichogramma pretiosum. Next base: position 643,781 of record NW_019641630.1, read on the forward strand.
TCCCATGTGTATAGAATATTTCTTCCTTTTTTTTTTTTCGTCGATGAGCAAAGTAGAGCGACCCTTTGATTCAAAGCACGAGGAAGCATCTTTTTCCGTGAGCGAGAATATTCTCTCTCTCTTTCTTCAGCTAGTGCACCTATATCTCAGTGGTATTAAGAATAAGATTTTCAAATACCAAGCACGACGCTAGCAATATTCCCCATTCCCGGTCCTTTATATATCCTTCCGCATCCGAAGAGGCACTTTGATGCAGCCCCACGGGTACATTACTGCGATCAGAGGTCTGCCTCGTCGTCGTCGTCGTCGTCGTCGTCGTCATCGTCGTTGTATAGCATAGTAGTGTTTTACGAGCTCTGTTTACTGAGTGCGTATATATACATAACTTGCATATATTTCAATATTATTACGTCGTAATAAAAATTATTATTTTCTTTTCTTTTATATTCTCAACGAAAATTCGTCGATCGTTCAATTAGGCTAAAACAAATAACTGCTTCGAGTCTAGTTACAAATTCAGTTCGAGATTTCGACAAACAAAACAAAAAAAAAAGAAAAGTTTCAATCCTTGCCCCGTTGATTTTTCTTACAAACCCAGCATGCATATTGGATGTTTCTCATACTAGCAGCTCTCGCGCGCGAGGCAAACCATATACGCGCCATTCATATGTACGCAACAAAAGGGGGAGGGTCGCGAAAGGCGTTTTCACGCAACGAGAGAGAGAACGAAAGGAAGAAGTAGAAGAAAAAAAGGAGTAGAAGCACAAGCGCCAGCCAGCCAGCAGCAGTGGCAGTGGCAGCGGCAGTGGCGGAAGAAAAAAGCGCCAAGGAAAAAAAAAGAAGAAGAAGAAGAAGAAGGGCGAGGGGCGCGGGAGAGAATTCGTAATACAGAGGGCCGCTCTACGGCTCCGTAGGGAGGAATTCCGGGGCTACGTTTTAAATTGCTGCATCCCCAACCTCCTTGTTTATGTATGCCTCGACGTTTTCTTATTCTTGGACGGAGAGAGAGAGAAAGAGAGAAGCTTGAAGCCCCCCGTACTACCTATACCTACCTACCCTTGTGCTGCTCGCGTCGTGTGGAACTTTATGTGCTCCGTGCCAGCATAAGTATGCATTTTCTCTCTCTCTCTCTCTCTCTTTCAGTGTGTGGGTGAGTATTGTAGCTTATGTTATATACCTCTTATATGTACGTGTGTATTGTACGTTTTAGTTTCGTGCTTCCATTTCCCAGTAGCGCTCGAGAAAGAGAGAGAGAGAGAGAGCCCGTGTGTATATGTACGACCTGTGCTCGCGTACTTTCAAAGCTCAATTTCGTATTTCTCTTTTCTGACTTCTTTTTTTTCTCGCTATACTCCTTGCATGCCATTTTGTTTATACGGGGGCACGCGCGCGCGCGGCGGCGCTTTTTCGTCGGTTAAATTTTTGCCCCGTTTTTATATCTCTGAATTTATTCTGCCTTTTCATTTTTGAGCTTTCGCACATTTTAACATTACTTGTGCCTTTTTCGATGGGTTTAATATTACACGAATAATTTAGGTAAGCTCGTCAATGCTTATTTCTAAAATTTAATTTATTTAGGAGATGACGAAGCGAACGTGAAAATGGAAATTTTCAAATCGATTCACGAAGATCTGAGCGGAATATTATTTTAAGCGTTTCTATCGTAATCTTTGTTGTAAATTTCTATTGGACACATGCATATTTTTTTTTATTGAATAAATATATTGAAATGTTATTGAAGGAATGCAGAAAAGTTTTTAAAATTTACCTTTCAAGTACTGATAAATTTGATCTATTTGATTTAAAATTACACTAATTTTTGTGACTTCTAAGATAAAATTATGACTCCATTTTTCACGTTCCAGAATTAATTCAAAATTCTGAAGCACCAAAACTCTGGTAAAAGATTGAGAAAGAAATCTTCAAATTAATTAAGGGCTAACAGGAGGCTTAAAATCGAAAACAATTTTATGCTACTTTCGAAAAAGTTTTTTGTTCTCTTTTCATTGCATTTTTCAAAACTCAAAAATTTTGATTGTCACTGAGATATAGCTGTTTCTGTGAGCCATTTTCGTATACTTTGCGTGTTAAATTTTTCTTGTTTTGCGTTTTCTGGCGTTTTATGTTTTTTCAAAATGGACCTCTGTTGTCGTAATATTCAGAGCGTACCGATTGAGTTACGGCACCAGGGTCGGGTACTCTTCTTCAGAACATCAATGTTACCGTCGTAACCTCGGGCGAGGTGATCCGACCCATAAGTCACTCTGCACAAACACTCGAGCACAATTTTATTTTCATTTTACGTTTATTTTGTAATCTCCATTAATCTATTGATTGAAAGCAACTTATTTGCTGCTACAAAAACGTGCTGAATCCGATTCTGCAGTTAAAAACCCGATTTTCAAACATCGATTTTAAAAAGTTTCAAAAAATGGCTTAAAAAGTCTCAAATACACGGTCGCGCACGAATTAGAGAGGTCTCAATAGTATGAGCTCAATAGCCGTCTAAAAGACAAAGAGGTCACGAGCCCCCATGATTATATGAAATTGGTGAATTGGGGAAATATTGCCTCTGCATCCGGGTCCATAGATTCTAGCAAATCAAAGGGTGTCAACCGAAAAAGCGAAGCTTTATTTCTAGAACTTTATTTTTTCACTTGTGTTTTTCGAACATTCAGACACGCGCCATCTAGCGTTAAGTAAGGTACCATTCTATGTTTTGCTCGATAATGAAGAAGCTTCTCAATGTTTCAAAAAAAACTCATACGACCACATCATATATCGAGCGTATTTTTGGGCTCTTATAATAATAAATTGATTCGATGAATCAAACATCTTTTTCAAAAAATATTGCATAAATACTACTATTAAGTTTTAATATAAATAATTAATACAATACGGCTTAATTGAGTGAATATTAGGATGGGTACGTTGAATATATCCCTTCTCTTATTGTTTTCTAGTCATTCCCGTGACTATTTTGAAAAATATTCCGTCTAAATTTCAGAAAATTTTTTCTGACAATTTCAATGTTTAGGTTAGCTTCGGTACGTCTTTAATATTGTTTTACTTCGAAGTGCTGTAATGTCAATACGAAGAAGAATTCATTATACTTTTAGCCAACATGTAAATTTACACAAATGGAAGTGAATTTTTTTAAATTTCAAAATTGTAAATACAATAAAATGAGTGTATCACTATTTTCAAATCAAAAGAAAAAATGTCCGCACATCGAGAGGTCTCGTTGTCAGTTGAAAATTGATTTTTCGATCTATTATACATTACAGCTTTGACGTGATTTAGTCTACTTGTATGATATACATTATAAGCTATACACAAATCTCATAGCGCAAGGCGTCATTCAGTCAATCGGTCGCATAAATTTTTCATCGGAGCTGCTTGGCTCTCTCTCTCTCTCTCTCTCTATACGTACGTTCGATCTCTCTCTCTCTGTCTTTCTCTTATACGTCTACGTTCGCTCGAGAGCTATTATGCGTTCGCCGCAATTTCAGCAGCCGCAGGCGCCTTCGCCGCCGTCGCCGTATATATACCGCGTCGCCTCGTGTGCTTTCAAATGTCGTCGTCTATGCAACATTAACGCGTACGCGCGCGCGCGACTACTGCTGAATACTGGAAATTAATTATTCTTCGCGGGACAGGAAAAATAAGGGTAAAAAAATCGAAAGAAGCGCCAGAGCCGCGTTGACATTCTCGTATATGGATTTAGCGCGCGATCGTGTGCAGCGGTGCAAAGCCCACGGGAAAAAGACATAGACGAGCTAGCTCGCGCGCACACGATTTGCCTATCCACTTTTGCGCGCCGATCAAGCGCTCGTTTAGCCATGAACTGATCAAATATAGAGGCCGATAGTGTACGATGAATGAAGCATAATGTAGCCAATGCGTGTTTGTATACGACACAGAGGTGCGGCAGAACAGGAGATTCGGCTCGATCGGACGCGTCTTTCGGCCTTTGATGACTAATGGAATATTACCAAACGATTATATTATTACCCACCGAGCTCTTATACAGTTATATTGCAGTTATACTCGGTCCGACTCGGTTGTTTTTCAAGCTTCCTGAATTATTTGTCGGGGGAAAAGTTTTTCACTCCGACGCTCCGTGGAGATAGAGAGAGAGAGAGAGGATAGGGGCTTAAACATGACGCGCCCGCGCGCGCGAGAGCTATATAAGAAAAATAAAATGCGCGCGGCGCGATCGAGCCAATCCCCGCGGCTCATAATCACTGACACGCTCAAGAGAGCAAACTGCACACAACGAATGAGTCGAATAATTTAGTATTCCCAAACTTCCACTTAGTCGGTGTCTCTCTCTCTGTCTATCTCTGTGTGTGCGAGCGAGCACAGAGAGCATGCGAAAACTTGGCGAAAAAGCTCTTTCGTGTTCCTTTGTTATCGTCGACGGGGAGAAAGGGGGGGCCCACAACTTTGGAGTTCTCTCTTTGGTGGCGGGTGCTGCCGTCGTTGAGCTATCAGTGACACACCGTGAGCATCGAGACACTTACCTAATCGACTAGACAGCTTTTATATACAGGCAGTCGTCGTCTCGCTCGCTCCGACGGTATTATACATCGGCGCGCATGCAGTTACAATGAGCGACGCCTCGATCGTTAAAAATTCAACGCTTTAACCGGCTGCGATAGATCTATATACGAGCTTATATAAATCGAGCATCGAGCGATATATCGGCCTGGATGTAATTTTTGAGAAAAACGATATCCCATCGAGCATTGCCTTCTACCTATATATACAAGGGCATGCATGCCCGCACGGAGTGTGGTAGACTTTCTTTTGTTTCCAGCCTGTGGAGTGTGCCTCGATTATTGTGATGAACGCGAGGTATAATTAAAATCTTGTTATAGCTGGCGAGCAAAAGTTTTGCGAGCCTCGTTAATTCAGATAGAGCGTGTATACGTTGTATGAAGCTCGTACATATACGTACTCCGTTCTCTTGTCGCGTTACTGTCGTACCTATATACATACGTATACGTATGTTGTATATTGCGCGCCGTGTGCGCCACGAATATTAATGAAGCAGTTGTTGGAAACAAGCTCCGTTTGAGAATTTGCGCAATTTCTCTCCGACGAGAGTCTCTTCGACGACGAGGCATATAGGCTTCGTTCTTCACCGTTGAAAAGATATCATTCGAAATATATATTTTCGTTCGTATGCAGCGGAGGCTTGATGACCGCAGCTCGAGTCGTACTACTGAAAGTGTATGTGCGAGACTAGCAGATAACCGTACTGTCTGCGGCTGTCTAGTTTCAGGTTCCGCTTTGACTTATACATAGGTATTTTTCTTTTGCCGCTTGAAGATTTACAATTATAGGTACTCGCCATCTAGTGGTGGACGCTTAAAACTCGTGTAGCTTACGGTGTAAACTAGTAGAGTGTCTAAGTGTATTTATAGAATCTGTGAATGAGTTGGGTAATTTTTAATTCATAAATTTATGTGTTTAGACTTTGTAACGAATATATTATTCGTTATACTCTCTCCCGGGAATCGTTATTAATTTTAAGTAATTATAAATATCAGGGGGGAGAGAGAAATAATTTCGGGGCTCGCGCCTAGGATGTATAGGCCCGCGAGCTGAGACTGTTACTCCGTTCCCGATAACAAAAACATTGATTTGTGCGCGGGTGCAAGTGACTTATATAATTATTTTGACTTTACCACTTGCAGAGTTACAGCTATAGGTACTCGCCATCTAGCGGTAGATGCTCAAAGTGGTTGAAAATCTAGTCTTATTTTTTTGAAACAATTAAAACCTTTTAAAATGCGCTCAATATTTATAATATGAACATATCATCGAAACTAATTTAAAACATTTTAAATGGTCATTTTTTGGTCATAAAGCTATTATTGTCAGTATTAAGCATTTCCTCCTAGATCAAGAAAACAACTTGACGCAAACGAAATTTGGATCAGAGCATTGTCAATCGATCCGTTAATTAAACGATTGTTCTTTCATCCAAGGAATAAATTAAATAAACACACTCACATACACACAAATACGCGCGCTCTCTCGGCAAGTAAAATGGATAAATATTTAAGTCCAGGCTCGCACGGGATCTATCCCAATGTTCTATATGCCATAGATCAAATATTAAAGTAAAAGAAACAATCAGCGAAAAAAGTGCCAGAACACAGCGAGCTATACAGTATGGTATATATAGCGTAACGAAAGAAAAAAAAAAGAAAAGAAAAGAAGAGAGAGAGAAAAAAAAAGATCGCAAGTTGGAGCAACCCAAAACCCGCGCGCGCGCACACATAAATATCTAATCGCAAAACCGACGAGTGTAGTGTACCGGCCCCCGCGCGCTGGTGCGGTGGCTATCTGTGCGGAGCGCGCAACGACTTGCTGCACACGTTATACGTATATGCACACGTGTATGTGTGTACGTCATATCCGTGTGTAAGAAAGAGAAAGAGGAGCAGTGCATACTTCATCTCACTCTCTCGCTCAATTTCTCTCTCGGTTGTATAGTCGCTCGCCACAAAGAGAGAGAGAGAGACCATATACTCGGTGGCGATTCGGTGCCCAGCGGTCTATATACATATACTTTACCAACGTGGAACGATGCGAAGGAGAAGACAGGCTGCTACAGCAGCTACAGCAGGGAGTGCGGGTGATCCCTCACGTGCCGAGCGCGCGCGCCGAGATATAGGAGGATGGTCAAGCCCTCGGACGTTTTGTAGCAATCCTGCGCTGCACACGGTATATGTACGAGAAGCGGTAGGCACATCAAGACTATACTGCCATTACGTATACTATATATATACCTGTATGTGTGTGTGTGTACGCCAAGTACTCCTCACTCTCATCCGCAGAGGATGAATTTTTACTACCCGCCCTCGTACATATAACACACACACACACACACACACACACACACACACACAGCCTCCATAGTGTAGAGCGTACTTCGTAGGCCAAGGGGTGGAAAAAGCAATTGCGTATACTGCAGCTTTCTCTCTTCGTCCGACTATAAGCTTGCAAGTACTGGGAGTATACGTGCTACGCTCGCGTAACCAAACTACATCGCCTGCAGCAGCAGTAACAACAACAACAACAACAACAACAATAACAACAACAACGGCAGCAGCATCAGCAGCAACGTAGTAGTAGGTAACAGCAAGCCACTAAGCCCAGGATGAAATAGCTCGAGTGGCGGTGGTGAGCTGCAAGTACCTTTAATATTTGATATCGCGGCCTGGTCATCCTGTGCCTGAGCAGTTGCTCGAGAGAGAAGAGAAGAGAAGAGAAGCCTGTGCTGCTTCTGCTGCTGGTGTGTTGTAGGCGATAACGCAAGCCCCGCGGGAACTTCTTGTTCTTGCAGTTGCGTCTAGCGTTAGACAGAGAGCCTATATACGAGGAAAACCAGAGACACCGTCCTTTTCCGCATGCTGCCCTCTTATAAACTCGCAGATCGCGTCGTAATGTATACGCGCGACCGGCCGTATTAAACCCACAGACGACGGCGAGGACGCGCCGAACTTGCGGCTTTCTCTCCCCGCGCCGACTTATTGCGTATAATGTCCGATGGATGTGTCGTTATTGTATCAAGGAGATCGGCTGGCGGTGAAAAAAGGGATCGGATAAAGGCAATTGTCACGTAGGAATACTCGAGAGGAGATGTCATCGCCGCGCCTCCGCTGACCGGGATAATGTTTGTTTCGCTTTCGTACTTGTTTCTCTCTCTTCTTCTCTGTCTTTCGAATATACACACATAAACTTGCAAAGTCGCGAAAAAATCCAAGGTTGAAAAAGAACAGGAGGAGTAGAAGAGAAAAAAAAGAGAGAGAGAAGCAAAAAAAAGGAAGGAAGGTAAGAAAAATAAAAGTACTTTTCTCACGCTACATTTTCTCACCCGACCGCTATCTTTCTCTTTCGAGCAAACATTCGTCGGGACTTGGCTGGCTGCTGCCTTAAAAATTCATCGCAGGTTTGCGCGCCTAAATCTACACTCCCTCGCTCGCTCGCTGCTGCTCACGCACTGGTGTACGAGCGCATACACACACACACACATCCACTCGTGCAAGCTCGATCTATCGAATACTTCTTCCTTTTTTACACTTTTTTTCGCCCTATTGAAAGTAAACTTTGGCGTACACACACTGTGCACGCCGCGCATCAGAGGCATTATAACGCTATTGTTGTAAAACGATCTCCCATACGATATTTATTGCAAACGCGATATCATATAGCTTAGTTCCGATAAAAAAAAAGCGTGTGCATCGTAATTCGATGACGCTCATTTGCCTGGTGCGCGCGCGCGCGGAATAATTGTGAAACTTGTTGCTCGCTCGAGCTCCGCTGCCGTGCGGATAACGAGCGGATGACTTTTTTAATACGTACACACGCAGCAGCAGCAGCTAGTAGACGCGCGATTCGTGCTTGCGACGACGACGACGACGACGAGCTTGCAAGCTCGAGATTTTTTATTTATGCGGAGCTACCCGCAGAACTTACCAGCTGCGTGTGTACTAGCTACGGTGGGCGACGAGGGCGTCCGACGACACTTGTGCAAAAGACAAACCGGTGAAATATTGAGAAAGAAAATACGCGAGACCGCTTAGCGTGTCGCACAATGATACCTTCTCGTGTGTGTGTGCCGATTGACTCGATTCATAGATATGCATGCGCGCGAAAGATTTATGGACGCAGAGGACCATCGTCGAGTATAGCACGAGGATATTATATGGAGATTTCGTCGAATTTATATCAAACGTGAATGTATAAAAGATAAAAAATTAGTAATTAGACATGCGCGATTTTTTTGTTTCGTTATAAAAGCTACGATGCTATGGTCTCGATGTACTAGCAGTTGGAAACGCGTTATCAAAGCTTTTGAAGAAAAAGATAAGCCCATAGTGAGAGAGAGAGAGAGAGAGAGAGAGAGAGAGAGGCAGACAGACACAGAGAGAGAGCTTGGACCGCTGCACGCATGAGTAGCGAAAATACGAACGAAGAGAAAAGAACCGCATGCGGTGCGCATACAAAGAGAAGGGAGCAAAAGAGAGAAAGAGCGCGAATAGAGATTGAAGAGAGCGAAAGAGAGAGAATGGGAAGGACCAGAGAGGAAACGCGCGAGCGAGGCAGCGGCATAAGCGCGAGTAGTGGCAGCAGCAGCAGCTCATGCGGCTCGACGGTGGTTGCGGATCCCACGCACACACCCACGCAGGCGGGATACACAGACGGAACGTACGAAAACAGACATGCAGAGAGAGAACGAAAGGGAGAGAGAGGCAACTACACAACGTGTAGCGCAGACATATACGGAGGTATATAACGACAGAGAAAGAGAGAGAGACAGAGAGAGGCGCAGCAGCGCAACTACTCATTGCGCTCGGCGTGCACTGGCAGGTATATATAGTGGTGGTGCCGTCTCGCGCGCGCTCTCTCGCCACCACCGTCGACATATACACAGAGAAAGAGCGAGAGAGAGAGAGAGAGAGAGAGCCTCGGCAGAGGCAACATGGCCGCTCGCGCGTGCGCCGCCTCGCTGGCCCCGCCCCCCGATATCGCGGTACACACGGCGTGTGCACGGTGGTGGCTGGCGTAGTACGGCTCGTTACGATCGATCCCCCGTGTGTGAGCAGCAGCAGCAGCACCCTGACCTAGCTCGGTGTAGCTACCCCCTCGGGTGGGGGTTCGGCCAACCCCGAGCGAGCCCGCAAGGGTGGCTTGTGCGCTCTGTCTCGCTCTGTCTCTCTCTCTCTCTCTCTTTCTCTACTACGCTACGCTACACTACACTACACACACATACATACATACAACCCCCGGGGGTTGCTCTCTCTCTTTCTCTGTCGCTGTTGCTGCTGCCACTGCTGCCACTGCTGCTGCTACTAACTCCACTCTATATGTATGCAGCGCACATATGCACACGCTCGCTCGACGACTCGACTCGCGCTCTCGCACTCGCGGGGGCTACACGGCACACAGAACATGTCGCGAGCTCTAGCCAGCCAGTTGTGCTTCTGCTAGTGGTGTATTGTTGTTGTTGCTCGGTCGGTCGGTCGTCGCTTCGTCAAAAGACGTCGCCGCCGCCACCACCCGCGATATCTCCAGATTTTAATTCGATTGAAAAACAACGACGTATCTAAACTCGCTCCACGAGTGTGATTTTTGTTTTCTCGAATCAGTGCTCGCAGCTATCAACGCGATATCGTCGTCGTACTGTATAAGGACAGAAAATCGGTGACAGCGCAAGAAGCTCGGCGAACCGCAGCGAATGCCCGTGCCGTGTGATTTAATGCTGTGGTGCTGTGCTCTCTCAAGACAAATCTCTGATTATTGAAAAAAAACTAATAACGGACCAATGACGGTGTTATCACCCGGGCGGCCTAGTGCCGTCGTCGTCGTCGTCGTCGTGCCGACGCGACCCACGATGATCGATAACAATAATTGTCAGTGAAAAGAGAAAGATAGCTGCGATTGTTGCTGCAAGCTCGAAAGCTCGAAAGCTCGTCGTCGCGCGTGCTCGACTGGCGAGGAGAGACGCACAGAGCTCGATTGATCGATACACCTCTGCCGTACACCCACACCCCAGACGGAACATTGTTTATCTTGTGTGCGGAGGGACGCCCATTGTTTTTGTTATTGCCACCGTAATATATTGTTCTTGTTCGATTGTTTGTTGTTCTTAAATTGTTGGTTCAAATGCTGGTGTGACGTGAGTTTCCGAAATTATCTCTCTCTCTTTCGGCGCGCAACGCATCCACATAGACACACAAAATCAACAGCAGCAGCAGCAAGCAAGATCACTCGAGCAAGATGATGTACTCACCAGACAAGATGATGAGCAGCAAGGGCCTGCACGGGACGCCGATCTCGGCGCCCGGATGCTTTCCCTCGGGTCGCTACTCGCCCTCGCCGTATCGCACGGCGCCCGATCCCATGGCCCCGCCGCCCAGGAGATGCATGCCCAATCCAACGGTGAGTGCTCGATCTTTCTTTAGCAACTCGTCTCATATATGGTTGATTCTCCTGAAATCTGCTTTTTGCATGTCTTTATGCCATATTCTTAAACTAGTGAAGATGAGCCAAAACTGGCTCGGTCATTCATTCAATATTGTTGTATTCTTCATGATAGGACATAAATATTTCAATTTTTTAGGGTCAGTTAAATTTGCCGTGAAGATATACATGCCAAATGTCACCTCCGTGGCATGTCTACATCTCAAAATCAACTCTATTTGCATGTACCATGCATTCTCATTAGCACCTGACCCTATAATAACTATGAGACCAGCTTCTATACATCCAGAGTAAAGTTTAAGTCTATTATAGGGCTTTGAAAAATGTTTTTAAAAAATTTCCCACGCAATTGAAAAATGTCTTGGATTTTAATCATGCTTCTGAATAATTTCAAACATACCGCCTGCTTTGGGTCGCTAACTCATTTTTGATGTCGCTAGATACGTAAATGTCAAGTATTATAGCCCAGCTTTCGATTGGTGTAGGTTGCGGGTTCAAATTTTACATTTTATCGATGCTGGGATAGTTATTCTATTGAAAAATTCACGTGTGTCAAAAAAACGGTCACCTCCGTGGACATGAATATCTCGAGCTATGATCATTCTTTTTAACCGCTCGCCCCGTCAAAAGACTCGTTTTTCATGACCAAATTTCGGGTTGTGCGGAAAATTTTGTGCGTTTCTTATTTTTCTTACATAGTTGATCAAAGCAGCGATTTGTCACCTCCGTGTGTGTCACCTCCGTAACCGAAAATAGTCGATTTTAAGCATAAAAACGGACATAGTTTTCGTAAAACGAAATCTCAAAGCCCCAGATTCAATAATTATTCATATTTTATGGTTTAAAAAAGGGTAAACTAGTTCGCGCCGTTCAATATGACAAAAAAATTTTCACCATTTTTTCGTTTTCCATACCCGAAAAAGCAGATTTCGGGAGAATCAACCATATATTCGGTTTTCTTTACATCTCCATTGAGTTTGCCATTTCTTGAAGTCAGAAACGCGCAATTTTTTAGTTTCATTATAAATAATTAGACACGGATAAAAAAATATAATTTGCTAAATCTATACATTTCATTTTCACATAATAATATTCACCTAAGCAGAAGCGAGTATCACTAGTAACACCTTATACATCTTTTTTCCTTATTACTATTTCACAGGTCATTTACATTTAGATTTAAAAAACAGAAAGTTTTACATACTATCGGCATAAATTAAGATGATCCAAATAGTTTTAAGTATTCTTCACGAGCACGTGTTATGCAGGTGAATAATTTATCGAAAACTTTAATGCCGCAACAAAATTAATAAGTTGTTGGATTTTATCATTTTAAATTCGTTTTTTACACCATGGATCACGTGAGGTGATGTTTTTCCATATACGGATTCTTCATCCTTCATTGTTGCACCGACGGACACTGGTTTACGGTGGAACACTTGTTATCTACACAAAAATCTGTTCACCACGCATTTCAGAATTAAATTTCATTTGCTTAGTTACATCATTTTATGAATTATTGATAAGTTACAGAAGATTAGAAAATCACAATTAGTACTCAAATATGATTTTTTAAAACTGTTTTGTTCACTATGTTTTTAACACGAATTGTGAAATTGTCGAATTTTGATCTTGGTGAGCAGATTTGGATGATTTCATACTTCGTATTAATCTCTGTTAGCATATTCTTTTGATATCTATAACAGAAATCGGCAGTACATTTTTTTGGAGTAGAGAACGATGAATGTAAATAAATGATTTTTCGTGAGAATATGCAAAGACCCTGGTAGAAACGCTCAAGATCATTGTTATCACGACGAGTAAAATTATTAAATAACCGTGCACTTATATACAATTAGTTTTACTTTGCCACTTGCAGATTCACTTTAATGAAAGTAATCGCCATCTAGTGGAAGAGGCTGTATATAAAAACATAGTTGAAAACTCTTTGATTTTTTTGAAACAATTAAACAATCATTTTGAAATGATTTTTGAAAATCAGCAGAATGTACAAGTATTTTTTACCTTGGAACTTATACCAGAGCTTTGTCTTTTCTCTTGTGATTTTGAAGAATTCGGGCACGCGCTATCTAGCGGTAACTTTAGAACCATTTTTAAGTGGATAAGGAAAAGGCTTATAACTACCGTCACAGAAAGCTAATGATAATATGTATTAAGCATATTTTTAGGGCTCTCATTTATATTTATTTAAAATTGCAATACTTTCTGGCCCTTAATTGTTGTTGCTGTTGTTACTGTTTTTAAAATTCATATTAACAAATTCAATTTAATAGACGTCTTACAATTCAAATGTCAATAATTCCAAATGTAACATAATTGAAATATAAAAATAGATAAATACAAGCCAAATTGTGGCTATGTAATATCAAATATTTCAAAAGTTTATTTTAGTTATCAAGCTATTACCAATGTTGAGCAATTCCGTTAGAGGGATGATTTGATTTGCACTTTTAAACTGACATGGTTGAAATTAAAATAGAATAAAACTTACTCGAGAAGATACATAATGAGTTCTAACTTTTGTTCTTTCAAACATGTGTAGATTCATGCAATAATTAAAAGATGTCCGCTGTGACCGACGGTCTAAGAAATATTATTAATTTTCCAATTACTTCCATTACTTTAATTTATTGTTCAATAATAGATTGGAGAAATTTTATAAAAATTAACCATGTAATAAGTCAAATAATATTTATGAAAGATTAATCGAATCTATCGTAAATTAAAATATCATAGCAAGAAGTTTTTTTGAAAAAATACCTATAGTAAATGCTCGTTTTTTCAAATTGTATGCAAATAATGCCAATTGAAAACAGTAATCATGAAGATGAATTTGTAGTAAATGATTTTATCAATTAAACTTGGATGTAAATAGAGTTTCAAGTTACGAGACAAATCCTGATTACGTACAAAGTCAGTAAAATAAAAACTTTTTCAAGCCCTTGATAAAAATGTTAGTAAGATACAAATCCAGCATGACATGAGACACTCGCTTATAAGAGAGAGAGAGAGAGATGGAGCAAAGCGAGAGACCCAGTTTATTTTTTTTTCCCCATCTCTCATGCTGCCGTCGATGTATCTAAAGAGCCTTTGCGCGCTTTCTCTTTCTCTCTTTCTGTCTTTCGTTTGCTATTTCACTCTTGTACCGCTGACACCACCAGCACCACCATCAGCATCCTCCTGCTCCCCCCACCTACCCCCCTCGGAGCTTGCAAGCAGCAGTAAGTAAGGCTGCAGCAGCAGCAGCAGCAGCAGCAGAAGCCGTGCCATCTTGGTACATGGCCTTCAAAGTCTTTAGATTATTCATGTGACGTAATAGGATAAAAACCGTCGCGAGTAGTAAGTAGTTCCAGTGTATAGCGGCGGCAGCAGCAGAGAGCCTCGTCGTCCCGAGTGCCTAGATGAGATTACACTGGTACCCGCCACCCGATAACGCGCGGGACTCGACGTAATCGTACAATGTGTCTCTTCGCTTCGCTTTCCGATTTCTTTGCCAGCTCGAGCTGAAACGCGATGAGAGAAAAATACTACACGGGAGCTTCCTGCATTCAGCCTGCTGCCCCCCCAACCCCTTCGTTCGTTCTCTCTACCATCTCGCTCTCTCTCTCTCTCTCTCTTTTTCGTTTTACGCGCGAGGTACTATGTGTGTGTGTGTGTGCGGTACACGGCATAAAGCATCGATCAAGAAGCAACACGAGAAACGCTCGAAAATGTTTTGCCGCGGCTGACTGACGCGCAACATTTCTCATATGTCATGTTACATCGAGGATTCGCTCTCTATGTGTCTACAACGCTGCGCGTGCACTGCCAGGCCGTGTCTTTGATCTCAGCCAACTTTGGTTTTGTTGTTACGAGTAGGATTTGAGATTATAACGTTTGAAATGAAAAATTTGTTTTTCCTTTCAAGAAATTATTCAAAGTCTCGTTCGGGTTATTTAATGATTATCGTTATTTCTATTTTTTTTTCGTTTAACTGTAATTTCGCTATAATATTATATTGTAAATGTAACTTAATCAAAAAGCTCAAGATTTTAAGATTACATTCAAAAAACCGTAAATACTTTTTTACTTTACTTTTGAAAAAGACTTGATTAGAATTTTTTGTACATAGCTTTTATAGTAACGCGATAATGCGTTTACATTTTATGATACATTCTATAGTTTAAATTAGGGGCTCCTGTTTCCACTAGCCTTATATAATATAGTTATTTTATCAGCCTTGTTTCTGGCTGGATATGTTTCAATTTTAATTTTACTTTGTATTTTTTCTTATTTATTTATGGAAAAATATGTCTTAAAATTTAAAAAAACCATATAAACCTGACCTTTTCGGTCTGACCTTTTTGTTTTGACCTTTTTGTGTTGAAGAACCGAATACTAAAACCATGGAAGATTAAGAACTATTTCAGTTGCTTCAACTTATACAATTATGTTTTCTGTTCCACTTGCAGATTTACAAATAAAGATACTCGCCATCTGGTGGTGGAGGCTTGAAATTTTTGAAAATTAATCTAAATTTTTTGAATCAGGGAAACTGTCAATAGGCGATGATCATAAAATTCATTGAATTTTATTTTACTGAGGCATAAAAATTATTATTTAAGCTTAAAATTTTAAATTCTTGTTTAAAAACTCCGAAAATTATGACTAATTAAGGCACATCAGATTTCAGCTCGAAATGATACGAGGAAAATTGAGTAAGCACGAGGCATTTTTTATTCAGCATTAACATCGAAACGAACGTACGAACGCATACGGCATGAAAATAATCGAAAAACATAAAAAGCATAAAAGAGGTTAACCATACTCTAAGGCTCATTAGCTCTTATATATACCTCGTGTACGCGCGCAAACGCGAAATATTATATTATCAGCTATATATACCGCAATACATTAATAGTGTTTACTTACTGCGCTTAATGAGCGCAGAAGTTCGGGTGAGGGAAACGAGAGAGGCGATATAATATAAGAATCGAAATGAAAAAGAGAAAAAAAAAATTACCATCGAGCGCTCGCAGCCGCACACGACGCGAGGGTAATAATCGATAATAATCAAGCGAACTATTTTCGTTGCTTTATCCTTTTCAAAGAGTTATATTTTCGGGGACATCGCGAATTCGCTGCCGCGCGGCGCAGCAGATACGTATATGACGGACAAGTCGCTCGCTCTCGCTCCGCAGCTGCACCGTACCGCACATCGTGGCCCGCGAGCGCGCGTGAAATCGATTATCGCCGTTTTATAAATAATACATCGTGCCGCGAGCGAATATTCAGCGTGGAATTTAACTCCGGTTGCAGCTCGCATCTTTCGTATATACGTACATCCATATCTCATCGAAATTCGCTGTGTAGAAAATTTAAATATAATCCTCGACATTCCGCGCGTGCAGCCGAGCGTGAAAATCATTTGGGTCAAGCGACGTAGCGTGCCGAACATCTTCCACGTGCGCGCGTTCGCTTTTTTTTTCTCCTGCAGCTTAATTTGAATGGATAATTTTGACCGAGTTTGAGGGACTGGAATAGCATTTTTCCAGCAATTTCATCGGAAATAATATTTTAGTTATCGGATATTTTAACTCGTTCAAAAGTAAGCTTTGATTTTTAAGGGTAAATTACCCATAAATGGCATAAATCTAATTAATATCAAATTCGTTATCAAATTAACCACTAATTATTAAACTAAAAAGTTAAGATTTTGTTTTTTTTCCTTATATTCGCAAACACCACCACTAAAGGAATAACACAACGCAAACAAAAACAGGGCAAAGCAATTTGTACGAGCTTAATTTATCGATTTCTTCTCAAAAGAACGAGTTTATATTTAATCCGTGCCAGTTGTCCTTCTCAATAATTGATCCGAAAGTCATTCAAGGGTAACGCAATCGAGAGAAAATAGAGGCGAACGTACACTCGAGGCAAAAATTGCCTCCAATTTTCATCGGCTCATCCATCGCATTACAGCTCGCGCGGATCAAAAGTAGAGAGAAAAGAGTTGATCATTCGACGATGTGTATATAGCAAGGGAGAACATGTGCCGTCGTATAGAGGAGTGTACAGTAGTAGCGCAGGGTGACGCAGGTGCAGTCGAAAACGCCAGCCGCGCGCGACATATACACTACCCATCGATCGATATAATACGCGTGATTCCATCGGCGCATACCTACCTCTTTCGCTCTCCGCTGCTGCTGCTACTGTTTGTCCATGTCTACTGTAGCGTACAAGTGTAGTTATATATCGTAGTGCTGTGTGTGTATACACACCATCGTGTGTTTGTGTGTGTGTAGACGTACTCGAGAGCTCAAGTGCGCGCACGTGTGCACGCGCGGCACTGCAGTCGTACATACACGATTCTTTTGTACGGTGGCATCACGCGCGACATAATGCATTATATCGTGCGCGACATAAGTTTCGTGCGATTTCAGTCAAATATTGATACGCCGGTTGCGGCTGTCAAAAGTAAAGAGACTACCCACCCCCGCGAGTCTCGCGGATGTTCGTTGACCCGTGCGTTGAGACAATTGGACGATGGTCGAGCGAGCGAGTTCGAGCTATAACAGTCGTCTGAAATAGCTCAGCCATGCTCTCGCGCTGAACCAGAGTACAATCTATATTCACCACTCTTATACGCGGTGACGTGTGTGCTCGTTGTTTTTTCATAGTGTAAAAAATTTGCAATCTACAGCCGCGGCTAGATCATCGTCTAGAATTCAGTTAAATTGCAGAACTTGGCTTAAAAATAGCGCACCAGGTTTCAATAAATAATCGGATTAGCGCCGAAGACAACCCACCTTTTGCACAGTGTATTATTCTTATCCACACTTGTTCGTTTCCCAGCAGTCGGTGAATAAAAAAAATCAAACTCGAAAATAAATAATTTCACCCTTTATATCCTGCGCCCGAGCAACCGTTCACATGTTCATAAATAGGTCATATGCGTATCGGTTCACGAGCGATGCTTCGTGTGTCTGCGAGGCTCTACGCGTACGCACTGCCACTATATACCATAGGGGTGCTGGTGGTGGCTCGCGCGCGTGTTTAATATAAATTGATGGACCTCGACTCGACTCGATCGAGGAGCTTTGAATGAGAAAATATCGTTGGAGTGATTAATGAAGCAAGATGTGTCTGCGCAAGTATGTGTATTGGGAGTGTAAGGGAACACACGAAGATGCTCTAACGTTAATCCATACGCACTAGAATATACGGGAAAAAACGATGAGTATCTGAAGCAACCGTTGCTCGGCTGAGTATAAAAATAGGATACCTAACTATGACCAATTGATGAAAGAATTGGTTACATTAATTAATATTACATTAATTGATATATCCAGAACCAGAAACTGCAAGTATATTTTTAACTTGGAACTTATACCAGAGCTTTGTCTTTTCTCTTGTGATTTTGAAGAATTCGGGCACGCGCTATCTAGCGGTAACTTTAGAACCATTTATAAGTCGATAAGGATAAGTTATAACGACCGTCACAGAAAGCTAATGATAATATTTATTCGGCATATTTCTAGGGCTCTCATATTTATTAAAAATTATAATGTTTTTTGGCACCCAATTGTTGTTACTGTTGTTATACTGTTGTTAAATTCATATTAACAAATTCGATTTAATAGATGCCTTACATTTCAAATGTAAGTAATTAAAAATAACTATTAAAACATTGTTTTAACTGCAGTTTACATGAATTTTATGCAATCAAGAAATGATCATTGAATAATAAAAAACGTATAATAATGGTCATTAAATGTTGAAAAATACTTTACTCATTTGATTAGTACATTCTTTGACCGAAAAATTGTTTTAAAAGGCCATCGAATATTTCTACAAGTTATTTTCGTATGAATTTTCAAAATTAAGTTACCTGGCCAATCGATTCTCAATTGTCATCTTACGAGCTGATCAAATAAATACACGAGGATTGGAAATTTTCATTTTTCTCCGAAACACGTCGAAAAAACGTCACTGGCGTGTAGGCCAGTCGCGACATCGAAATGGTCGGAAATAGAGAGAAGAATATTATACCATTGCGGAGCGAGAAAAACTTTGACAAACTATACGAAGAGAGAGCAACTTTTTCATTGCAGCACAGTTACGACTGCAAATTGACATTCGATAAAAACAACGGCTAAAAGTAGTCGAGGCAAGCGATATCGTCAGACCGAATGGCAAAGTTCCCGCCACGCATTATATCGACTTTACCGCCCCGACGACGACGAAGCATCTGCAGCGAGCAGTAATACAACCTATATAATACAAACACACACAGAGAAGTAATAACTCCAGAACTGATATGACGTTTACAAGTAAATATCGCTGGGCGTGCATTCCAACTCTTGCTCTGGATAAATAACAGCGGCATTGCAAATAAATAAGCCGAAAGAAATTTCATATTCATCAACTTGAAATAACATCGGTTCTCTCGCTCTCTATGTACGACTCGGGTCACCTCAATTTCGCCTGCACTACCCTTGTGCTGCTGTTGGAGTGTATCTCTTTTGAATTCCTCAAGGAGTAAGAAATGAACACGCAAAAATCGGCCGCATCTTTCCTACCGGAGTATATATACGAGACACATTCCCCTGCTACTTTCGGGCTAAGAAAACGACGATGCAGCAGCAGCCTTCGATACCAGAGAGTACGTAACGTTACACACACACACACATAGACCAACCGGTATATAAAAGAGCCGCACACGGGACACTGGGGACACATAACGCTCCCGCGTATACGCGTTACATCCAATCGCCGTCTGATTTATATTTACTATAGGTTGGCAGGGGGGTGGGTGCCCCCTTTTCTTATTTATCGAACTCGATACAGAGACTCGCAGTGTTAATTCGCTTGACTAAATTGAAAATTATTACCCTTATGCGTACCTCTTTGACATGCTGACGTATGTTCCTTTTTTTGCGGCGCGTATATAGCTTTGGGGAAATTTCTTCTCTTTTTTTTCGCTTGGCTTTCTTACGCGTGTGTAGCTGTGAAGAAGTGGTGCGCATGAAATTGCTGAAAAATAAAAAAAATTAACTTGGATTAGTTTATTGGACGAAATCAGGATAAAATCAAGAAAATACAATTGGTTTTATTTGCATCTCTCGATTATTTTAAAATTCACGTTCGGAACTTATCCAAAAGGCTCGAGACGATTCTGAAATAGGTTTCAAAAGCTTAAATTTGAAATGAAAATGTACGGTGTACATAAGTACTTTACTAAACTTTGTAAAATTACTCTTCATTCTTGAGAATTGAAAATGCGCGGGCTGTTAAAGCTACTGGTTAGAATAAACGGTAGTCGTCGATCGGCCAATTTTAAAAGAGAGTCTTGGCAATTTTAGAGAACTTTTGAGGTTGCGATCCATTAAAAATATCACTTATACTTAAAAGTTATTTTACGGTATTCCACGATCGAAGCCGTGATATTAGAATTCGCAAGTAGCGATGTAAAAGTTTCCAAAATTGATTATATTTTTTAAAAAACCATAGAAAGAATCGAGTACCAAACCTAGAAAAATTATATAGCTACGATGGTAGAGCAAAAGTTTTTTTTCTGACAAAATGTAATTACTTATCAAAGAAAGACCTAAGGAAGAGTAATGTCTTTCGTAAAAGAAGGACCTATCCTCAGGAAATTTCAATTATCTACTTATGTTACCTCGGCTCTCTCTCTCTCTCGAGCAAAAGTAGATTTATTTCAAGTACACCGCCGCAAATACATACACATCAATTCATTACGCGAGCTGCAAGACTCGCGGCTGCGAATCTTATAAAAATCGACTTTTCATCACCGCGGGGCAATCGTCAAAGTGAGACAGCAAGAACGGCATTAAAACAATTTGACGGACACACGAAGCGGCCCGAGTGTCCGTGCCTGCTAAATGCGATTAGGATATAGACGATCATTATCATTGCTTTTCATTGCCACGCACATACATACACACACGGGCACTCTTCGAGTGGAAGGATATACACGCGAAGCGGTTGGGCTTATATTCGCTGAAGAGGAAATAAACTTAAGTGCGTAATTACACTATACGTACTCGGCTGATTGCGTGTGCGTGGCGTACGTCGTGCACGTTTCTCCCCCATAGGGCTCTTTTCGCGGTTAACGTTGGTGTGTGGTACCCCATGTATATATACCCTTCGCTCGTTTCACCTCTGTAGTACCGTATACACGAATACATACGGCCGCGTCGAGGAAAAGAATGTAATTGCGACGACGACGACGCGCGAGCCGTACGATATATATACGAAGGAGGGCACGAAATTTAACAAGACTTAAATTTACCTACACGATATCTTATGTGTACGCCGTGTAGCGAAGCCTCGACGCGTTCGCATCATGATTATCTTTTATGCGTATCGTAAAATGATTTTCGTCCGGTCATAGTGTCAACGCGACGCGCACGACGAGCAACCTGTACGATTCGATACGAAGCCACTACTAACGCTTTTTTTGTTCTTCTTCGCGTAGTTTGCCCCCCCCCCCCCCCCCCCNCCCCCCCCCGCGAGGCAGTTGCGTTGATTAATCATCGCGCCGGCCACTGGACTCGACATGAATCGATCTGGATTAACCGCTTGACGAAGCGTCGCGATAAAAGCTCCTCGTGACTCGATACTTCTGCTGCTTACTCAAGTCTTTTATGAAGTAAAACTAGCCTCTTGTCGTAGTAGTGCTTTCTTCGCCGGGTGATAACAATTTTGCTTAATAGTGCTAACTGTCCAATAAAATATTCAGTTTTTCTTAAATTACACGATGTATAATTGCATCAGTTATGGGGACCGCAATCCGACTTTGAATTACGTGAGAGTTCGAATTATTTATCAGCAATGTAATTCAAATTTTTTTTTATTTTGTGTGACTGATTCATTTAATACTTCCTATTGCTTCAAAAAAAGATATTATTATTTTAAATGATTTTTCCAAGCTTTAGATTTGAAAATGAAATTTACCTCAACGAAAACGAGCAGGAGCTAGCGGTCTACATCGTGAGCAGACACTCGGAGCGTAAGCATCGATTCGAAAACGAGGGAATGAGTATTGGGCTGCATGAAATGAGTTGTAAACCTTTACTTCATAATGTGTCTTTATTGAGGAGGTAGATAGAAACGCGTGCGCAGCGCGACTTTTACATGTTTTTGAAGTGGTTCGGTCGTCCATGTTACCACTAGCCGTTTATAATAACTAATTGGTTTCGCTAGGTAGCGGCTTTTACTAAAAACATGCGCCAATTAAATCTTATCGAAAATTAGCTCTTACTTAAAACAGAACTTTGCCTTTTC
This sequence comes from Trichogramma pretiosum, assembly GCF_000599845.2. Classification (NCBI taxonomy): domain Eukaryota; kingdom Metazoa; phylum Arthropoda; class Insecta; order Hymenoptera; family Trichogrammatidae; genus Trichogramma; species Trichogramma pretiosum. The sequence goes on from NW_019641630.1 coordinate 666,095, forward strand.
TCTTATGATTTCGGAGAATTCGGGTAGACGCCATCTAGCGGTAACTTAGATACCATTTTTCGTTCGAAAAAAATGAGGCTTATAAACCAACCTCACAAAAAATACTAAACAATATATATCGAGAGAAACATTTCGTAATTTCAAAAATTGTAAAGAAAGAAAATTCGAGTAACGACACATTTTCTTCGAATTATATGAATTTTTTAAACATTTCTTACACGAGACTTGGCTGGGACCAATTGATGATCACTACGAGCTAATTCGATATAATTCCAATTGTGAGTTAAAATTATGCGATTTCTCACGCACCTCTGAACGTAAATTATCGTAATGATATTTATTGATAATGCAAAAATACTCGAGAAACGTAACGAGGCCGATATATCGTTGATCTTTGCCGAGCATAAAAGTCAATATACACGTAAAAAAAGTGGGAGATAAAAAGGCAGTCTCGTGATTCTTTGATCGGCTCATGCAAAATTTAACGACAACGGCGGCGCGCGAAACTGCCTACTACTACGCTGGGCTGGATATGGAGGAATCTCGGTATTATCTATGCACATGGTTTTCGGGCTACCTAACTTGTTGCAAAAAATGAAATGTCGCATCGATGGATCGTATACGTAACACACGCCATAAGCGTCACTTAGTAAAAATTATCCAATATCCGATAATAAGTATGCTTAAAAACCGTCGAATTTTCTTATGTATCATGTTAAAAAAGGATAACTCGGTGCGTAGGTGAAAAAAATGAGCTCGTAAACGCGCGGGGTAAAAATCGCACGCGCGAGAGACACAAAAAAAAACAGGAGAGAAAGATGGACCGGAGCAATAGTATAGTCGCAACATTTTTCCATTCCCCGCGTGTCATCCATCTAAAAAAGAGTTTGAAATATTCGAGCCCCGCCGAGCAGCAGCAGCAGCAGCAGCGTATCTCTGTCTTTCTCGCGCGCCCGGCACAAGCCCACCACCACCAAGCCACAGCGGACTCGTAAAAGGGCTCTTCACGCTCTGCACCAGCGTGAAGCATCTCGTGATGGTTCTCTCTCTCTCTCTAGCAGCTCACAGAGAGCGATATAAACTCGAAAAGTTTAGTCACGTTTTACGGCCCGGCTGGAAGCTCCCGAATCCTTGTAGTAGATACCTTATGTACCTATCCTACCTCGTGCGCTGTGCCGCCTGCGTGTATTTATTCCTCGGCCTCGGTATGTTTTACGACTCCGGGATATAGGAGAGCTGCTGCGACTTCGTGCGATACGAGTCGAGTTTTTTTTTTTTTTTTTTTTTTTGTAAACTCGCTCGAACGCACACACATAGAGAGAGAGAAGCGCCAAAACTATGCCACACACATTTCTGATTCAGTGCGCGCCGAGGATCGAGGTTGAGGAAATAAAAGCTCGCTCTAAAATGTGTTCCGCCCTTCTCCCTGCGCGCACACGTGAATCGCACACGCGAAGTAACAGCAGCAGCAGCAGCAGCTTTCGCAATGGTCAACTCAATTAGCTCGCGGGTTCTTTTTCAATTATTGAATAACGGCTAATCGACTGGCGCTCTAGTGTTGCGCGCGTACGCCACTATATAGTACCGCTGCGGGTTAAAAGTGTTTTTTTTTTTTTTTACGCTTTTGCCGATTCCATTTCATTTGCGCGCGTTTACGAGAGATGAGGTTGTGCGCGCCGTACGATCGTTACCACCGCTTTTACCCGCTCTAAATAACCGGCGCGGCACATTTTCTGAAACATTTCCCGTGTATCTGCATGCGTCACGTGTGTGTAGCAGTGTAGAAACGCGACAGATAGACAACTGTACTCGAGCGTGCGAGCTACCACCGCAAAGCCACTTATTACGCCTTTTGTTGAAAAAAAAAAAAAAAAATGGTCTGCGCACAGACGCATACTACTAATTACCGCTACACGCTACACAGACACACAGACACACACACACAGACACGAGGTACTCTAGTATAATTTCCTGATGAAAAACACTGTACAATTAGGTCTCGCTAGAAAACTCACCCCTCCAACGCTCGACCGGTCTCTCTCTCTCTCTCTCTCTCTGCCGTAATACAGTTGTACGTGCAATATCGTGCGTGCGTACACATATGTGCTCGCGCGGGGCAGACGAACAGATACAGCGAGTTAGAAATAGGTTTATGTATATGATGATCGGCGCGCAGTAGGGAGCTTTTTATACAACGATATAGCGCTTCGCAATCGTCGTCGTAGTCGTCGTCGTAGTCGTTGTCGTCGTAGGAGGGGGGCATTAAAGGAACAATCACAGAGTGCTTTGCGAACGACGCGAGAGCCCTTCGTCAAAATCAAGAGGCCATTATTACCAACATATGTTTGTGTCTACGGCGAGCTGTCGCGACCGCCGCCGCTTCGTATATATATGTACGCTTCTGATCGTATCGTGACTGCTGCTCACTTTTGCTGTCGCATGTACACGTACACACACACTGATGTGCACAAAAGAACACTCGCATATATACATATATACATTTAGTTGCCTGCTATACGTGTGTGTGTGTGTAGTAGCCCGTAGCCGAGCGCGCACACCTGTCCCCATGTAGCTTAGTGTACTACTAAGGCCGTTATCGGGACGATGAGCAAATTTAGGGTAAATGCGCTATGCGTGTATGGCAGCAGCAGCAGCGCATAACTCGCAAGTGTCTCTTGTCAATCGCCGCATCGAACATGTGCCTTTGAAATTTCACTCGCACGTATATATACGTAGTGCATGTCACTGACGTTTGCATGACAAGATGAAAAAGAAAAAAAAACGACGTATTCATTATTTACGAGGGACAGACCCCGATTTAGGAGAGCTATATCTGTATGTAGTGCCGCATCCCGATGAAATTAAGAATAATACACGGCTAATTCGCGTTGTGGAGAGAAAAAAAGTTGGTTCGATTCTTGGGCGGAGCTTTGATTTGGGGCTATATTTGATAATGCCGATACACGCGTATAACCCCGTGTAATCTCGAAAATCGTACCAAGCTTACTTCGGCCTATACGCCTCGCAATTTATCTTGCGGATATATCGAGAGAAGTGTAGTATATTTTTTTTTTGCTGCTGCTGTATGGCAGGCCTCTCTATACGAGCCGAGGCGGTAATAGAATAACGCAATTATTTCCCGAGGATGAACTGTGACTTATCCGCAGTGAGCCCCGAGCCACGACAAATCGACGTTTCAATTTTCTTAATGCCTGTGATCCTGCTTGAGTAGTGTTGGTGGTGGTGCTGCACGTCGTAGCGCGTGTTTGATGCTATGTACTCGAGGCCGGTAGTCCTTGGTGCGTCTTGGGACCCCGCGACGACGCGTGTCGACGCGTGCCGAGGTCTCACTCTATTTCTCTCTCTCGGGGTGCAAACACGTGTGCTTGCGATATAAACTTGTAGAGTACGTACATGTGTCTGCGTGTGTGAGAGTGGGTTGTATACAAGTTGGTCGGTTTATTGTCGAATTGATAATTGCAGTATGAGTTCGCTCGCTTCGTTCAAGGCAATTCGAATCGACGGTGCTCAGCTTTTTATAATTTCATTTTTAAAAATGATATGATTGGAAACTGCCTAATATATCAACAAGTACACTGTGCTTTGACTTATACAATTATTTTGAATTTGCCACTTGCAGGTTTACGGATATAGTGGCACTCGCCATCTAGCGGTGGATGCTTAAAATGATATTATACCAACTAAAAATGATTGGAAACTAGTCTGAATTTTACGAAACGATTGAATGGCTATTACCAGATGATTTAAATACGTAAACACGTAATAAAATAATCACCAAAAACAAGCCAATTAATAATAATAAAATGTATCGTAAACATTTCAAATCGACATTTTTATACCAGAATCTAAGCTCTAAATATGCATCTCTCGATACATATTTAACATTTTCTAACATCCAGACAAAAGACAATCCGTGCGATCGTATCTTGGAACGATCCGTCCGACACGCACAGATCGACACTCCCTAGAGTAAATAGTTCGAGCAAAGCATCGCACGCATCGATTAAAGCATCATCGCTCAGAAAGTGTGTCGAGCTTCGTTAATATAATTATCAAAATTCATAAATAATTTATAACCTTTATAGCTATATAAGCCTCTCTCTCTCTCTCTCCGGCGCGCATAAATAAAACGGCGATGAATTTTTACGTCGGATTATTCGATTAATAATTTAGAGAATATAAAATATAAGAGGCGCAATAATCCGCGCGGGCAATTCGAAATTACTCGATGAAATATTTATTTGCAGGTGTATATAAAATATATGAGACTAGGCGCGCGTATAGCAGTCAGCGCGTGTACACGTCGGGGCTCTCTTATTGCCGGTCGATTGAATAAGTCGAGTGCGAATTAGTTTTCATTGCCTCCTATTTAATTGAAACTTACAACTACGCTACTTGCTTGTTTTTTTTTTCTTCGCAGTCAAAGCTCAGCCTCGATCAAATAAATTAATCTCTCTCCCCGACTGTATATATATACGCCGCGAGGTAGAAAATTTTCCTTGCCTGCGCCTGGACTGCCTGCCAAGCCAGCCCCTAAAGTCACGTAGATCATAAAACACGGTACTCCGCCCTCTTGATATAAAAAAACAAAAAGTTGGCTGCGCTCATATAATACTACTACTACTACTGCTTAGCTTTGCTGCGGAGAGGCAGAAGGTCCATAAAAAAGGCCGCCACCGCCGACGAAATTGCCGTGTCATCGTGACCGACAGTAAAGATGATGCCACCCGCGCTCCTAATTGCGTCTTGATGCTTTTTGGCCCAACCCTTCGAGTGAGAGTATCATGGCGTCGCGAGCGTCGGCAGGTGGATGTGCCTCGGCAGGTTCCTTGCCTCTCATTTACTGTACATAGCTACTACTACTACTATACCCACCCGCCGCCACGCGGCTCCTCTATACATTATACGTATATTTTAGGTACCGCGTGTGCTATACGCCGCAACGCGTATATAGTCTCTCGCTCGCTTCGTGTATATAGAAAACGAGGCAATTATCTCCGGGGTTGTACGCGCGTATAATATCGCGCATACATTTTAATGATTATTACTCGGGGAGTGAAAAAATGATGATGATGATGATGACGACGACACGTGACTTAACGATAGGCAGGAGCTCCTCGGGTGGAAGAGTTAATCCTCGAGACAAAAGTTTCGCACCGGGTGCGCGAAGAGATATTACTATACGCCGAGAGGGCCCGAAATCGTAAAACTTCCTCGAGAACGTGTGCGAGTGCAATCAAAAGTTTGAATATTTAAAAACTAATTTTTAGACACTTCTCTCTGAAAACTCAAAAAGGCAGATAGTTTTTTTTATACATTTGAATCGAATCAAGTTTTAAAAATTGAAAATCCCGAGAGTTTGCACATTTTTCGGAGCAAGTTCGAGTTATTAAATGTTGCAGAAGCTCGAATGCAAAACAATAATGCAAAGCGGCTACGCACAGCTCCGAGCATGGCGCGTTTCGCTTTGCCACACTGTACTACCACCGTATATACACCGTGCAGCAGGCGTCGATCGATATAAAAGAAGGGAGTGAGAGAGAGAAAGAGGAGAGCGAGCTGCGAGCGAGTAAGAGAACGACACACGTACATAAACACAAATGTACGCGTGTTAGTAGTCGAGCTGTGCGTGCGTATCACGAATGTCTACGCTAGTGCGTGTGTGCGTGTGCGTGCACGAAGAGCGAGAGAGAAAGAGCACAAATGAAAAAGAGAGAGGCGGTCTGATTGGCGGGGTTTGCCTCAAAGTACGGGCCAATCGGAATGTAGTCCTATTCCTGCCGAAAGCCTACCGTGTATACGCAAAATCATGGCCTTTTTCAACAATATAATTCCGATCGAGAGTACGCCGAGGTTTTTTTTTCGATTAGCGAATTAGATTACTGGAGTAGTTTGTGGATTTTTATCTTATCTTTCAGGCGTTATTTTACTTCGTATTATTGTCTGAACTTAACTATTAACTTAATTCATGAATTATTGATGGAATCAAATAATGCGTGATTATATTTAATTATTATTCACAGGATGCGCGTGAATAAAAATTATCTCATAAATAATAAAATTAATTGAAACTCATCGTGTAGAATAAATTCAAGTTCAATACACTCGTTGAAATTTTCAATACTGATAATTATCTTTAAGTCTATGTATACGTCATAAATGATTTCTTGAAACACGAAGAGTTGATTTGATTACATTACGCATTTTCAAATTTTATCATTTTGGAAATGCGATTTCAACCACTTGCGTTTTGTTAATGAAAAAAAAACACTTTCGAGCGAACGAAATAAAATTTTTTCGCGATAACTCAAACTTTCCGCGCGCGTAAATCATGATTTTGAGAGAATTGCGCACATTCTATACGGGGCAGAGAAGCTAGCGTTATATTGTATTAAAACGCGCTCGAAGCAGCGAGTTAAAGTAGCAAGCATAAGCTTATAAAATTGCACGCATAATTTATCATTCGCTCCTTTTTCCTCGTCTTCTATTGCCTTTTTCTTCGTCCCACTTTTTGCCCCGCCTACTGACAAACTGCATTTTCTCAGTGCAGCAGCAGCAACAAAGTAGATAAAGGCGCGAGGAAGAAAAAGAAGAAGAAGATGGGGAAAAAAATGTAGACGAGGCTCTCTCTCTCGAGCCGTTCAGAATCGGAATATTACATTGGAAAATTTTATAAATTCCCTTTAGCCGTGCCGAAGAGGCGTGTTATTCTCCTGCAATAATAATGATAAGAAAAGCACCAAACTTGCCCGCGCTGCTACTGCTGCTGTGCGACGATGCAGACTGTCACGGCGCGGCTTTATAGTCCTTGTCCATTATTGCAACAATAACTTTTTTGTCGTGCAGTGCAGGTACAAGAACGAAGCATTTTGAAATACAGTAGTACCAGTTTTTGAACTAGTTTGAAGATGATTATACCATTTTAAACCTTCGCCGCCAGATGGCGAGTACCTTTGTCTATAAATCTGCAAGTGGAAAAGTCAAAATAATTATATAAGTCTAAAAAAATTTTTTTTTTCAATATTAATGATTAGAATCATTTTTTTGAGTATTATAAGTTCAAAAAAATGTTCAGGAAAACGTTAAACTGCTGGTTAAAATGTATCCAGCTCTACTGTCTCTTGTACGTCAAAAAACTTTTTCTTTGGACAGAAACTAGCTAACCAATGTTCGTCGTTTCTATCAAGCAGGCGATTTCGATCATTTATTACGTTTGACAAGTGAAAATAGTAACCTTACAGATCTCGAGAATTACCAGGATAGCTCATCGATGCTTATGATGAGCTTCGGTATTTTTTCGTACACAAGAAACAATTCATTAATTGTCTCAAGCTGATTGAAATGCTCGAAATTAATAATGGATTAATAATACCATTTAAAATCTCCACCACTAGATGGCAAGTACCTTTATCTGCAAGAGGCAAAGACAAATAATTGTAGAAAAGCGCACGATTTCAATACAAAGTATAGAATCTATTGACTTCGTGAAGAGCAAATTATCAATTAAGGCAAACTTTTTCTTTGGACAAAAACTAGCCATGAAATAAAATTTCTATTGGGGTCATGTTTCAAGTAATAAGTCGTTCCAAATTCGAAGTACATTTTCAGATTTACACTTTTTACAACTAGTCATTTGACTCAACTTTCTAAAATCGGATAATGCTATATCAACTCGTAATTTTTGCAATCAAAATATACATAATCGCCGTATCGCGATACGCTTTATTTGAATAATAGCGACTCGATATTGCAGGCGTAAAAAAACGAAAATAAAAAACAGACGGCAACGTCAGCTGTAAATAAAAAAAAAAGAAGGAAAAAGAAAATAACACGCATGTATTGAAGAGCCAGAGGGTAGAAAATTTGAGGTTGTAAGTACTTAATAACAGCGATAGATGCGTACGTTTGTTATATAATGGCGTTTAAGTATAGGCCACTTGTGCATTATAATATATTTCATTTGTTAAGGTGGTGGGGCGATGTTTGGACGTTCGGATACTGGTGCCCGAGTAAAAGTGTCATTTGCGGTTAGTAAAATGCGTTTTGACAATATATACGCGCATATATATATAGAATTGCGACCCCCCCGAAAGGAATATGTTATAATAATAATACGATATACGTACAAAACGAACGCGAACGTGGAGAACGCATACACGTACACGTGATCAAAGCCGATGCACAGTTTTGTCGGTTCACAGAGCGTTAAATAGCAGCAGCAGCCAGAGGTAGTAGCGCAAAAAGCGTAGCGGAGGGACATTTATGGAAATGGGCTGTATACTCCCTGCAACAGCAGCAGCAGAGCACGAGAAACGTCCGCAATTTAGCTGGACCGTATCCCGAAATTGTCGCTACTACAGCTATACGAAGTTGAAAATCGCGCGTGTACAATGCAGAGACGGTATATAAGGGTTAAATTTCGAGGGCGCGGCGACGGCTATGTAGGATATTCGCCATATACGATCGAAGTGTGAATTCGTGTTCGACACACTCGTCCGCCCGTTCGAACTCTCTCTCTATCGAGTAGGATATAGCGCACGTTATCGTGTGATATATACCTGCGACTGGCTGGCGCATTACTACTACCACCACAACTTTGCTCCGAATGTGTGTGTGTGTACTCGTCGGATAAGTATATCCGCACATCTTTCTCGGTCGAGCGCGCATACACGCGTGCCGTGCGCCGCGTTAATAATCAATGAGCAAACATGCGAAGCTTATACGGGCCCGCGATGTCGCGTTGTAAGGGTTTCTCGCCCAAAATTTTGCTCGACAAAATACTACATTCTCGAGTTTGAGATGCGAATTTCGACACAGTTTTTACTGCTATCTGTACTGTTTCGTTGTTGTTGTTGTCGAAGTCGAAGGTTGTTGGTGAAAAATCCGGACGAGGTATACGAGTTTCCTTTTTTTTTCTCGATGACGAATGACTTGGGTTCAAAATACTTTCGAAAACATTACTTGTTATATTTATTCTATCGCTAAAGAGGGTTGGAATTATAGTAAAGAGTCAAATAAAGAACCTCGTACAAAAAATGACATTTTTTCAACGACACAAGGACTTTTATAATAGTTTATTCACATCTGCATAAATTATTTAGTATTTTACATAACTAGCTCTTTTTTCGCGCGTTTCTTGTGCCACCGAATTTTCTTTTTAAATTATTTGTGTTGAATTATTATTCATAGAAAAATGATTTATTAAGCAGATCAATAATATCATTTATTCATTAACGTGTAATGACAAAGTTATACATTGTTTACAAATTGCCTCGTTTGAATATTTGTATCGCGACTTCTAATTTGTAAATATTGTTTCGTTTGAGTAAGCTGGTTTGACGTTTGGCTTTATACACATAGATTAGTCGTTAATAATATACCAAGTTTGAAAGATGGAATCCAGTGATTTATTTAATTCCGTCGTCAGGTAATTTTTATTTTAATGGAAATAAAAGAATATAAAAAACGTACATTAGTAATAAATCCTATATGAGGGTTATTTCAGAGTGAAAGACGAACCTTGTGATGTGTCACTGATTGAAAATGATGGAATTACTGAAAACTCACCCGATGTTAAGAACTTTCAAATTTCAAAATTTTTCCCAGAAAATTCAGTAAGTGTTGACGATTATATCCGACTGTTATAGTCAACACTTGTGACGAAAAATTCCACGTAACTTCAATATTATTTCAGGCCCAAACGCTTCGAGAATATGACGAAAATCAAAAAACTGAGCTTGACGAGATCAAAGTTGAATTAGAGTGTGTGGACATGAAGCCTGAAATGAATTTTTTGGTAATTAAGAAAATTGAAGGTGATTCTCAAAAATATAACGCTGATTATAAGATTAAAAACACAATCAAAGTGGAAACGGCAGAGACAGCGAAAAAAGATAATAACGAAGAATATAACGATAAAGTGAATAGCAGTGTCACATACGAGTGTGATATTTGCAGAAAAAAATTCACAAACAAGAGTAGATTCAAAACTCATATCGACGGTGTCACACATGTATGCGATATGTGCCAAAAAACAATCTGCCAAAAAAAATCTCTCCAAATTCACGTGAGTAATGAGCATAATGACGTAGGACATGCATGTGATGTGTACGGAAAGAAATTTTCTCGACCGCAACATCTCAAAAGGCACGTGAAAGCGTTGCACAATTGTAAACTTTCATGCGGTATAAGTCAAAAGTCATTCTCACGAAAAAATAATCTGAAAAACCACCTCTATACAATACACAATGGTGTCAAACATGCATGTGGCACGTGCGGAAAGAAATTTTCGTCAAAGAGTAATCTCAAAATGCATATGGATGCGATTCACAATGGTGTCAAACATGCATGTGATATTTGCGGATATAAATTTACAAATAAGAGTAATCTCAAAAAGCACATTGATGCGAAGCACAATGGTGTCACACATGCATGTGATATTTGCGGAAAGAAGTTCTCAGATAAGAGTAATGTCAAAAAACACATTGACGCGATGCATAATAATATCACCCACGCATGTGGCACGTGCGGAAAGAAATTTTCATCAAAGAGTTATCTAAAAAATCACATTGATGCGAAGCACAATGGTGTCAACACAAATGCATGTAATATATGCGGAAATAAGTTCGCAAGGAAGAGCTATCTACAAGTCCACATGGATGCGATGCACAATGGTGTCAAACATGCATGTGATATTTGCGGAAATAAATTTATAGAAAAGGGTAGTCTCAAAAAGCACATTGATACCGTGCACTATGGTATCAAATGTGCATGTGATATTTGCGGAAAGTCATTTTCACTAAAAGGCAATCTCAAACGACACATCGATACGGCGCACAATGGTATCAATCACCCATGTCATACTTGTGGTAAGACGTTTACACGAAGGCGTAGTCTGAAAATCCACGTCGATGCTGTACATAATAAAATCAATCACACATGCGAGGTGTGTGGAAAAATATTTGGATATAAAAAAAATCTCAGAGCCCACGTGGCTATGGCACATCACTCACGCATTACGACTTAATAATAATGTATCAATTTTATGGTTAAATTATATTTTACGGTCAAATTTAAATTTATTATGACATTATCGGTTTCTATTGTGTAACACTATCTCACTATGTAAAAACAACCTTCATATTTCAATAAAATCCAATGACTTTATCTGAGAAATAGAACTATACCCCAAAATACCACTTGTTTTAATTTAAACTTGATGTTATATCAGACAATACAGTTTTTTGCATTATAATCTCTGTAAATCTTAAAATGACCATATTGACATGTACATGAGTATTTTACATGATTTATCAATTTAACACGTTCGCATTAAATCACAGCCTGAATAAAACAAATTCGCATAATTTTTTCACGAGAGAATTAGATACGCGTCACGACCATATTATCGGTTTTCCAATTCTACGAGTTATATTCATTCGAACAATCAAGACACCCACCTGCTTATGTTGTCTCAGATGTGCTAATACTTATAACAATTTTAGCCTCGTATAATTGCGATGGTTTTTAATTTACCTTATATTTATGCAAGTCAAGAAATGTTTACCGATCCTGCATATACATACCCTTAACTCGATTTAGCGCAACAAAAACTCGAGTCCGACGCCAGACCCTTATAAATTGAAGAAAACCAAATCACGAAACGCTATCCAGCGTCGCGCGCGGACTAATTGAAAAGAAGAAAGAAAGGGAAAAAACGAGACGAGATTGTATATGGAACGAAGATATGATCGTCGCGCAACGGTAACCCAGAAAATGATAATTTATTCATTCGTAACGTCGCGTCGCGAGAACGTCGGCCGCGCGCGCCCCGAAGCAGGACGACGAATTAGCAGCTGTCAGTAAACACTTCTCTGGCGCAAGCTCGTTTGCTGCTACGAGAGACTTTATTCCGAAAAAAAAAGAAGAAAAAAAACTGAAAATACCAAACGAACCAAAGTGCCCCAGACATGTTAATTATGCGCATCCGGTAATTATATTATCAAAGATAGATTTTTCGCGGTTCTCGCGAAAACACACATATACAGACGATGGCGCGCTCATCATTGGAAATTGTCTTTGCTAATAATTTCAATGATAGCTAAAAACGGATCGAAAGTAAAGCGCATATATTTTTTGTTCGAATCAAGCTTTCCTTCGAAACATTTGTAACTAAATACATTGGCGATTTTCGTTGTTGTCTGCTGTCGTACGGTTTTTGTAACTCTAAAATAGTTCTCCTAGACAATTTAATTATCGATGCAACGATATCGTACGCTTGTCAAATTAATTTATAGGACCAACACTAGACTGAAGTAATTAGTCGCTAATTTCGACCCAATTTTAGAAAAGCAATGTTTTTTAAGACCAAAATATTCCAGACAAAATACGTATTGTTGTCTGAGACACCCCTATACTGCTGTGTCCTCGTGCAAATGATTAGCCAATTTCCTCAATTAGAAGTTGTACCTATTGCCGATCCCAAGAAGTGTTTTGTGATTCTGTAGTTCACATGATACTCTTTGAAAGATGTAACAAGTAAAAAAATATTACAAACATGTAGTAAATTGACCCACAGACTATCAGAAAATAGTCCACAAAGACTTCTGTACTTTACAAGGACGCAGTTGAACTTTTTTAATTTCGAGAAGTGCGTTACAGATAGGTGAGAAAAAAAATTCTCCCCAAAAGAGAAATACCGAGAAATCGATTTCGAGGTACCTTCGAGCCCTTAAATAAAATATATATAAAAAAAAAAAAATGTCAGCTTTTGCCGCCAAGTAGTGTGCCGTGTACGTAGCACGTGTATTTGAATTTGTGCTGCGTAACCGTATTATATAGAGTACACGGATGGTCGGAGGAATATATCCCAAAGTGACTCATTTAATTTGAAACTCGTCGCGACTGTCTGGCCTGATTCTGTCAAATCCCATTGCGAGCTTGAAGCTCGACTGCTCCGCGCGACGGCGGCGGCGACTCTCGTTTACTACTAGCTCTCTACCTGCGAAATATATAGTCAACTGGTTGATTCGATTGTTCGTCCCATCACTTATGCAGCGACGTTTATTAATATTTCAAATATTAGCGTAGCAATCAATTTTCAATTCGAAAACCTTCGTTGTCCCATCCCCCATCGTCCTTATGTATATACGTTTTTGTCGCGATCGAAGAGCGATGGAAAATGTCCATCGATGCTGCTTCGTTGGGTAAAGATCATTTAAATATTTACTCTGTGTCTGTGTTCCTTGTTTCAGAGCCGGATGCTGGAAGACGCATCGATCATGTGCAATTCTTGGTCGCCCAGGCACAACGTAAGTACACACAGTTTGGCAATATATTTTTATCGGCGCACAAAGTAAATCACTGCAGCGGGCCCTAAATCTTGAACCGATAAAATTTTGTGCTCGAGCAGAGAAAAAAAAAACGATGCAAATATCCGCTGGAAATTTTCTCGTAATAACGCTTGAATTATGTACTCGATACGATAAAGAGCGGATATCACGCGCCGCCGCCGCAGATATAGTGCATCATTTTCCCGAGTATAACGGATACGAAGAGCTGCGCCTCGGCATATACATAATACTTATCCCGAGGCGTAGCTTGCGCTTACGATTATGGCTGCCTTCGGGCGAAAAATTGATTATTTACAAGACGTATAAAAATGTCATATGTATCTCGTGCGAGGTAAAAAAGTACCGAGGACGACGACGACGACGAGGAAAAAATGTAAATTTGACTAAGAAAACACGAGGCTTGCGCGAAAGGGATGTAATAGTAATGTCGAAGGTACGTGCCAATGAGCCTCGCCGCACAGCGAATAGTCATCGTAAAACGGCTCGGCCGCCGCCGCCGCCGCGCATCGTTACGATCTCACGCGCGTTTCGCATTATACAACCCACGCGGACGAGCCAGCGGCGCAGTATTGAAAATTATACTCGCGTTAAAGTTATTTTTCAGCTCCAGTGCGAATAAATTTATATATAACTGTGGAAAAAATATAAACTCGTATATATAATATGCACTTTTAAAACGAACGTAGCGAGTTTACATTCGTTAACGAAGGAGCCGCGCGCCTCGAACGATCGGATTTAGCGTGTGTACAGGTAACGTACCCAGAAACACATTTATAAACGCGGAGTGGAAAATTCAGACGCGGACGAGCGAGCCATTTTTGAAAATATATATAACTGTGTACCACCGCGGTATATATATAGGAGAAAGCCGCGAGCAATGCTCCCTTCGAAGCGAAACCGTTTATAACTCGTCTAGACAAAAGAAATCCGCGCGAGCCCCGCCGCGTCCCGCGACTATATAACACAGAGAGAACAGCTCGCTGTATATACGAATCCGTCCGGTTAATTGCCAATTCTCCCCCCGTTGTGACATCTCGCGAGCTGATATAAATTAATTTTCCTCTCGCGATCGATTCGCGATTATTATTATGCAGTTGCTGCTGGTATACTTATGGACGTCGTCATGGCTTGCGAGTTTTCTCGATGTTTAGTAGCGTACGTTATAATTCTTACGTGGCGTATGACAAAACTTGTCAGGTTTGATACGAGCCCCCCGCGATATTTTCAGGAATGAATCATTGATACAACGCAAATGGTAAATAAGTGCAATTGACGTCTCTTAATTGGGTCACGTTTTTAAAATTGGGTTTATTTTCTCGTCGTTATAAATACGATGAAAATAATATGCGTTAAAGCAATTGGCCTCGTTTTCAGAAATATATGCGTCGTACGACTACTTTTTTTTATCATTTTCTTTATAAAATCGGTGACAAGTAAAATTCTAAAAGGCAGATGAAAACTTATGCTTTTTAAACGCGCAAATATTCCATTTTCCTCTTCTTATTTAGTAAGGTCATCTTCGTGATTTAAAAATGTAACCGAGATTCTTTATCCTGTACATCTTCTTGTAGCAATTTTCAAACAATTTAGGACTAGTTTTGTTTCGATACTTATTTATTATATTCACCATATGAATAGCCTTCGTTGTCACGTATACTGCTGATCGATAAATTTATTTATGTTTATCCAATCTTATCAAAAATTTTAGTATATATTTCTCGAAACCATGATTTGACTTATACCATTATTTTCACTTTACCACTTGCTGATTTAAAAATGAAGTTACTCGCCATCTCGTGGCGGAGGCTTAAATTATTGTATTTAAAGTGGTCGAGACTTAAATTACCGTTTTCAGATGATTTAAAATATGCTCAACATAATTGTCGCAGAAAATTAACCGAAAGCAAGTCAATTAATAGTAATGTAATTAAAAACATTTCAAATTGATATTTTGAGGCCATTAGGTCATTATTAGCGCTGAGAATTTCTACCAAGGTTTTTTTCGAGTCTTTCTGAATTTCCATTAGCAATATATACGATCTAATAAATTTGTTCAAGTCTCACTTGAACATGCAAGACATTACATCACAATTAGTCAAAGATGCTTATGAAAATTCCGAATGCTTGCGAAAAACAAACAAATTGTCAGCACAATGAATAATGAAATCAGCCCCCTCGTTTCGAAACCACTAAACACCCCATTAGTATGCGATTAAAATTCTAGCGGTGCCGAGTCCAGCGCGCGCGCGTTATATTCCTCCCGCAGCACAGAAATTATAATGAAAAATCGTCGAGCAGCGCGACAGCAACAGCAGCATCAGCGGTGGCGATTAAACGTCCTTATTTGTCTTTCTGGCCATTTTTATCACCTAATGTCGAGCATTATTCACTCCGCTCTGTTCCCCGGCCGCCGTCTTAACGTTATCAAGAAATCAGCCCCTGCCCACCCCCGCAGTAGGATAATCCGGCCCGACGAAAGCGAAGCTATAAATCTCCCCGAGGCTGGCGGTAATTCAATCGTAATTGGCTAATCCTTAACGCGCACAACAGAGAGAGAGGCGGCGCACAGTGGCAACAACAACAACGACGACGACGACCGCCGCCACCGTCGCTTCGCCGAGACGTTGCGGAGGGTTAGAGGATTGCCTACTATTATGCTCAGGGAAAAATGACTCCATTATATACCTGCTCCAGCAACAAGTCCATATAATATAGCTTCCGTTTCTCGCGCATCGCGTGTAATGAGGCGCGAGAACTCGAGATTTATTAGCCAGTTAACGCGAGCCCCACCGCGTCGCTCGCTCTTTCGAGGAAGGAAGGGGCGTTGATTATATACGCCACGAAGATGCTTTATCAACATTCGCTACACAGCTCCGGAGTTACAAGTGAGACTCATCTCGGACGCTTTAATTGTGCCATTAATATTGCTGCGGGGAAAATTCGACGCGATAGGACGTGAAAGGTATTATACGCGAAGGATGGTCGATCGAATAGAGGATGCTGAATGATGCAAGAAAAAATCAACGTATGCTGAAAGTAAAAGTTTTTTTTTCTAAAATTGCTCGACTATTTTGCAACAATTGTTCCCAAAAATGTAGTTCATGGATATTTAAACTAGGTGGTAGTAAAAAAAAAGTGTATCCAGTTCACTAAATTTATGAATAAATGAAGCACTCGTGCGACGCTATGAAATATTAATCGGTGACAGTTCGTTACACTTTAACTATTAAATCATAAACATACAAACACTCGCTTATATTATTTTTTTTGCCTATTCAATTGAATTTTAGAATTAATCACTTTCGTTTGTAAAAATGAATTCTTGAATTAAATTTAAAAGGGCGTAACCGATGTGAATTCATTTGCAAAATTTATCATAACATCTCTTCGTAATATGAAATTATTTGGGCGCCACTTTTGCTACGCGGCTATAAAGCTTTGAACCCTCCTCGTTTACTAATTAAGATTTTCCTACTCCATATGCTTTATTATCTCTCTACCCTCTAAATAAAATGAAATAATACATCCACCACCTTCAATTACTACCTCATTTTTCGTTAAAAAGTATAGCTTTATCATAGTAAGAGTAAAAAATGTTTTGAGCATTTAACTTTATGAATAATCTGTCAGATGTATAATAATAATTCATATAATTTCGAAATTAATATATTCATCCGAGTCAAACGAGAGGAGTTAATAATTTTGCGCTCTCTCTAATTACAGGGCGACATATTCGGCGGTCTCAACAGCGGCCTGCAAGACGGCCTGCTGTCGAGGGCCGAGGCGCTGGCGGCCGATTTAGGCAAACACAACGGCGGCACGTCGATGCCGCTCAAGCACGACCCCGTGTCGGTCTATCATCACGGGGCGCACATGCCGAGTCCGCATCCAAACAATCGGCCACATCACCAGGTACAGACACCCTTCTTTGTGAGTCTTTTATATCTTATCAAAATTGATCCAATCTCTCATTTTCTCTCTGTCGTTGTTGTTGCTGTCCGATGTACATATAATTCTGTGTTGTGTACATTAGTGACGATGCATGAATAATCTTAATCCCACACTCGAGGGCTATATACCGAATAAACAAACAAACTCGTGTTTGTAAACAAAAGTTTTGCCGTTTCATTTTTGCGGAGTATACTCGTTTCGTTACGAGGCAATTATTCGGGGCAGATTTATCGTGCCTCGTTGCGGTTGTTCGAACGATTAAGTCATCGATCGATGAGTCGCGAATGTAAACCTCAAGAAGTGTATCGCTTTTAATAATTCTAATTCGAGCGCCAACTCGTACTTACGAAAATGTATGCATTGTTAAACCACTCGACGAGTGACATCGGCCAACAGCCTCAAGGTTTTGCTGAAAAGTGATGACCACAAGGCCGTATCGCAACATAAAAGTCTACGTATTTGTACCTTAAGGGGATGAAATAGAAGGGGGATGATCGGTCATGAAAAAAATGTTCCGTACTCATTAGGTCAATCGGACAGATGGCCCGAGATACAATATTTATGATATAACACACATGACAATGGAACAAAAAAAAGGATACGATATCCCATTTTGGCTCTCGTTATTTACGGTGCTTATACGACTGCACTGATACGCGCAGCGAGAAATTCGAGCCGAAGGTATCGGTTTCTCTCACAACAATCGAATTCTGTACGCTTGTCAAAACGTTTTAACTTATTTTAGCACCCTCGCTCTCTACGTAATGTTCCACGAGTAACCGGTCGGTATACGGAAAACTGCGCTATTACACGCGCGACGAATTCTAGAAAATTATACCCTTTTTTTCACAAACTGCCACAATTATCTACGGGAAATTATACATTACGATTGAATATTATGTCTTCGTTTACGATGGCGAAAAAAGACGTCGTTCACGCGCGCGCCTAACTAATAACAATAACTGGCGTGAAAATTAGTTTTCCAATTGCGACCATACATGCACGAGTATGGAACAACCATAAGCGCACTTGCTGCCGCTGTACCTATACACACCACTCAATCTTCTTCATAAATACGCGCGCTTGGCGTTTCACGAGTTTTGCTCGAAAAAAAAGAAGCAGAAAAGATTAATATGTCCGTATACCGCGCGGGGATGTAGTAGTAGTAGTAGTAGTTCGCCTTCGAAAATAAAAGTACTTGCGAAACAAATGACACTCGGTGCATATATAGCCTTGCTATATTTCTCGATGCTGCTGCTGCTGCGCTACGTGTGACGAATGGATAGGAGAACCCCCTGGATATATCAAACAATATTTCATCATTACCTCCCTCTATCTCTATCTCCTTCTCTCTCTCTGTTCTTGCCGTCGTATCCAGTAGTAGCACACATGTAAGGTGTACTTATATATATACACGTGTAACGCGTACATAATGCATAAAAGAGATAGTTGCCGTCGATGGTGTATACACACATATACGTAACGTATTATATGTTTACGTTCGGATGCTAATATATAATATGCGTGTGCCGACTTGATCGTCGACGAGACCATCTGCTAGCTGAGACGCGCCAGAAACCGCAAGCGTATACTACTACTGCCACTGTAGACGGTATGTGTGTGCGGGCCGTGCTGTAATACATAAATATAGGCAAAGGGTCAAAGTCGGCCAGCTCGTCGTTGAACTTTAATTCTTCCGCTGTCATTTTTTGCTCTCGAAATGCTTTTCCTTGGCGCTTTTCGTTTTAAAACTTGCTATTTCGCGCTTGAAATTCGGCTGTAAAAGCAGATTACAATCCAAAAACGAATACTGTAAGAGTCTTGGCGAAAAAAAAAGTTACACTCGGAAAATCAAATACGCGAATCACAAACAATACGAAAAAAAAAGAAGGTAAGGGCTGCTGCGAGAGCGAAAATAGCCAGCTCCTTCCGCGTTCATTCGCAGCTTTTTCTTATTGCATGCATATATACGATATGTACGCAACGTAACGCAACACACACACACACACACACAAAACACGCGGGGGCGTGTACGTATACACGAAGCTCGAAATCGCTCAATTGCAGCTCTCTTTCTCTCTTTTGCTCTCTCTCTCTCTCGCTCTCTCTCTCTGCTACAGGCTTATGGGCCGTGCTACAAGGGTTTTCTCATTAATATCTAATTCGCGCAGCGCAGTGCTGCTATATAGCAGCGGCAGCAGTAGTAGTGCAAGTGCCGCGCGCGCCTCTATATTATACGTGTATATACGTTTACTATATATACATGGTGTATGTATGCTTGGCATGGGGCCGGGCGTGCACACACAGCTCCGGGGTTGAAACTTTCACTCGAGGGAATCGTGTTTATATAAGTGTATACATGCTCACGCACACACACGCATACATATGGGCTCGAGTTGGGTGTATGTACGTGCGTGCGGGCCGTATAGTATACAGATAGCTACTGCTACTCTGCGCAAAGGCAACCCCCCATCGTACAGAGAAGCGCGCGATGCGTGCGATCTGCCGCGTATACATCGCCACCCTTGCGAGCACGACAACAACAACAACATCAACAAAAAAAGATGATGTTCGATAGCGTAACTCCTGATAGTTATCTCTCCTCGATGCTCGACTATATTATATATTATCTCGTCGCGATGATTCTTTATGTGTTTCTAGGCTACCTTACGAGCGATCTTCTTTATATTGTATCCTACCTGAGACAACGTTTGGTTTGTAATATGTTTTCTTAAAAATTCTCGGCGTGAATTAGCTGAGTTTTCCATATGATATGGCCAACGTGTGTTGGCCAATTCGGAGTGTCACGCGTTTGACAATTCGTCGCGATCAAGTATTCACGAGTTATTTTCAAGTTGACAGGGAAAATTAGAGTGGCCTATAAATACCGTATCATTATGTACCCGATTGAATTTGCACACCGGAGCGCATTAAAGCTTTTAAATGCCGTGCTCGGCACGTATCCGCGAGGATTTTAATTTCACCGATCGCTGCGGATTCTTTTCGTTATATTTTATCGGATAATACGTGGATAAAAAGCTCACCCGGGCAAAAATTAATGTCGCTTTATATTTCGATGCCGAACACATAACGGGGCTTATATACGATGGAAATCGATTATATTTGCATTTTATTATTTCGACAACCGGAAAGTATGAATAAATCGAATTTACCCAGAGAGCCGCGTGTATTTTTGCAAGAAGCGCACATTCGCGCAGATTCGTGTTGCATATTACCAATCACAAGTATGTGTGTGTGTGTGTGTGTGTGTGTGTGTGTGTTTATGCACAATCGAGCTGCATGTCAGCATTAAAATAGCATATACATACATTATATCATATGAATACGCAGTGCTTATATATTGCAGCGCGCGGAGAAACGTATATATATATCGGCGCGCTCGCCGATGTGTGCACACACTCACTTAGCAAGGGCTCTTGTACATATTGCGCCCATATGTCTATTGCTCTATGAATAAATCAAGTCGAACCCATGTCGCCAGCGAATTATTCATAGCCGATCGTTGCTCGGTACTTTAATAATCATTTTATTAGTCTTTGGTTTCGGAAATTCGAGGCGTCGGCGCGATGCGCTCGAGCGCCTGTCGCCGTTAAAAAGACTCGCATCGAGATTAACGTAAGTTTTTTCTCACTATAAACAAAAAAGATCGTGTCCGTTTATTTTAATTTATTAATATCAGAAATATTTCAAATATACGGGACAACCTTCTGGAAAGGAGATTCCCGCAACACAAATAAATACTGACTTTCTTACAATTTTCAAATGAACTTTTATCTTAATTTAAACAAGAACGCACTCGAGGGAGCAACAACTCAATTCTGTCGTTTACAGTAACTGTGAAGAATATTAAAAGTGTCAAAGACATGGCTCATAAAAAAGTTCAAGTTTCAGCAGTTTGGTATAGTGGCAATGACAGTGATAATTTATTAATAAAGCCATCGACTGTATCCACACCGCATACAGCCCTTGATGTGTAAATAACTAATTTCATATAGTTATTGTAAAATTTCTACACTTAAAGAAGGTCGAAACATCTCCATTCCTAAGATTTTGTTCAAACCCGTGCTTTGACTTATATAATTATTTTGACTTTGCCACTTGTAGATTTACTGACATATAGGTACTCGCCATCTAGTGAGGAAGGCCGATATTAATTGTGATTAAATTTTCTCAAATTTTTTGTATGGTCGATGCAAAAAATGATTTAACATTGAAATACATGATTTTTAATAAAAAAAATTGAATTTGAGTATAGAATTAAATCAATTTCTTTCATTTTTTACTCAAAAATAATGTACGTGAAGTACCTTCACGTACATCAATGGCGCAGTTTACTCTTTTGAGGTTCGAAAATTACTCTTTTGAGTTTAGAGTGTTAAATATTATTCAATATCGATTACTTCAAATCAGATGTCTGATTTTACATAAAATTTGCATCGAATCAAAGATTTTTTCCTCGGTGTGAATATCTTTGCATCGCGACTCTCTATACGTATCACTCGAGCTGCATTGGCATTGGCGCCTCGAAACAAATGCCTATATGTATCATATCCGGATAAACACTTTCATTTTCCATGAATATTTTTTTGCTCGCTCTATACCCCAGCTCCCCGAACGCACTCGAGTTTCAGCGCGACACTTTAACACCCCGAAGTATACGTACTATACGCACGAAGGGTATATACCTATATGGGCAGGAAGAACCGTTACGCGCAGGTTCGGCTAAACAATGAAGGTGCGCGTCAGCTGGTACAGAAGAACTGACCGTGCGCGTATATACATATTATAGGTACATAAAAGAGAGAGAGAGCAGAAATCCCGAAAGCGCCGAGAAAGGAGCGACGGCCGTGTATAGATCGTAGGAGGAAGAAAAAAAACCACGAGCTCGGTTCATAAATAATTTGCCAGGGGTCTCTCTCTCTTTCTTTCTCTCTTGTGCTTTTGCGAACGCGCGAATTCGCGTCGTCTATATACGTATAGCACACGTGCGGAGCAGCGCGCGCCTTTGCTTATATGTATTTAATATTAATTGTAGACTAAGGTACACACTCATACACACAGAGTGGCCATGCGTATAATACGTGGTACGCGCGGAGCGTACTGCTGCATTTCCGGGCACGCGCGCCAACGCGGTTAAAAGGCCAATGTTTTCGGACGCATGCATACGAAATTATAGTCTTTCGAGTTTTTACTTTTTTTTTCGTGCGCAATAACAACCTTCGAGAGCCTTGCGCGCTCACACACACACACACACACACCCAAGCATACGTAGATACGTGCAAGTCCTCGCGCGCGGATAAAAGATAAATATTGATCGATTCGTTTGGCAGTTGGCAAATAAAATTTACAACAGCCAGCCGAGTTAACAGCAGCGACGGCGACCGTTAAGGGATCAATCCAATCTCGTTTACTAATTGAAAAACAGAGATATACACACAAAACCGAACGCGTGCGTAAGGACTCGGTGCCCATAGTAGTAGGTAGCAGCAGCAGCGGCACATAACTGACTCGACAAAATAATCCTGTCCCGCAGGCAATTAGACATAGGCAGTATATAGCGGCGGGTCCCTCGCAGCGTTACTTGCAGCCCATAAGTTTATAGTACACATGTAGGCAAAGAAAAGGGATCACCGATAAAGAGGCACGTGCCGCTCGAGTATAGCGTAGAGAGCTGAGAAACGAGCTCAATTTGATGATTGAGAAAATAGCGGGTGTGTGCACAAGCTCGTAATGCGTTGATAATTTTTCGACAGCGCGAAACCAATCAAACGCCAGAGCAAATTCTAAAATTGCTTTTTCATTGTCACTGGCGTCTTTAGAACAGCCGTGAAAAATTATAAAGTGCCATAGTTCGACAAGCTTAAAAGCAAGAATTATTCTAAAAAAATGATTATAATGTACAATAGAGAATGTACTTATGTACTTATATTTATTAGGGTGTACCCCTTTTTTAAATATTTTTAAAATTTTTTTGTTACTTGCGGATTTCCAATACTCCATCTATTGTTGGAATCAAAAAGCTTCAAGTCAAATATGAAATACTTGATTCCGACATATATCTTATGTTACGATACAAAACGAATTCTGCAATATTAATCATTTCATTTTATTATACAAAACATTGAAAAATCAATGAACAGCTGCTTAAGAATAATTATTGAAAGTAAAACTTCAACAAATAAATAAATTCAATTTGAAAGCATAAAAAATGAGTAAAAAGATTTAAAAAGTTATACCAATGAAAAAGGACCCAATAGTTACAATTCTGGTTATTGTTAAAGCACCAATAATAAAATTATAAAATAATTCTGGTGTCTCTGGGTAGTCTTTATTCTTAACATTATCGCTCTCGTTCGCTCTTTTCTTGCAGGTTTACTCAACGCATAGCGAAGTTTTACGTAGGTATGCCCATAAGCAAGTTTTGATCATATAATCTGTGGACGAAGCTTTAGTTGTGGTATATTTTTTTAAAATATACTAGTTTGCGCAAGGATCTAGTTAATCGATACAACTGGAATTTTTTAATGTAAATCTGGTAGGAGGTCAAAAATATTCCAGTTGAAATTTTCAATTATTCAAACATGATAGTGTTCAAACATGATAGTGAGGATAACGAGTAAACAGATGAATTGGTAAATTAATTGTAAACAATACAATCATAAACGTTTTTGACATAGTTCTTCGAAACACTCATCATGAGTAAAGTAAAATTAGTTTGAATGTTTGTCTTTCCCGATCAAACAAGCCATAAAATCAGAAGATAAATTCTATTCATTCCATTTCCGTGGCACTAAATAAATTGATCGATTAATAAATTTAGGCACCAAAATGGATAAATGTGAGAAGAAATTCGACGAAGTTATCTCAAGAGATAATGCAAGTGAACTTAACATTTTTTTTTCAAACGAAAAACAATATATTTGTGATATTTGTCATGAGGCATTTACATTAGAATCAAGTATGATAAAACACCGAGATATAATTCACAATGAACAAAAACATTACGAATGTGACAAGTGCGAGCAGAAATTCGAGTTTCGAAGTCATTTGAGTAGACACCAAATATCAGAACACAAAGCCCGCAAAGATTTCTCATGTGACAATTGCGAGAAGAAATTTGTGAAAAAATCGAGTTTAGTTACGCATCAAAAATTAGTACATAAAGATCGTGAAGATTACTTATGCAACAAGTGCGAGAGGAAATTTGAGAATAAATCAACTCTACTTAAGCACAAAAAAATATTTCACGAAGTATTAAAAAATTACTTATGTGAAATGTGTGCAAAGAGATTCGGAAATAAACAGAGTTTGCTCACGCACATAAAGACAGTCCATGAGGGTCCCAAAGATTTTTTATGTGACAAGTGCGGAGAAAAATTTAGAAAAAAATCGAATATGCTCTTCCACCTGAAGACTGTACACGAAGGTTGCGAAGATTACGTTTGCGATAATTGCGAGAAAAAATTTGGAGAACGAAGTAATTTGATCAAACATCAAAAAATAGCCCATGAAGGTCGGAAAGATTTTGCATTCGACAAGTGCGAGCAAAAATTTAGACAAAAATTATCATTGATCAGACACCAACAAGCAGTCCAACAAGACTACGGATGCGACATGTGTGAAAAGAAATTCCGACTAAAACAGCATTTGTTCAGACACCAAAAGACAGTCCATGAGGGTCGCAGAGATTTTGCATGCGACAAATGCGAGAAAAAATTTATTCATAAACAGCATTTACTCGGTCATCAAAAGACAATACACGAGGGTCGCAAAGATTACGTCTGCGACAAGTGTGAAAGAAAATTCGGATATAAATCGACTTTGCTCTACCACCAAAAGGTAATCCATGAAGGTCGAAGAGATTTCCAATGCAACAAGTGCGAAAAAATTTTTGGGAAACAAAGGAATTTGATACGACATCAAAAAACAGTTCACGAAGGCAGAAAAGATTTTTCATGTGACCAATGCGAAAAGAAATTTGGAGAAAAATCAAATTTGCTAACCCACTTAAAGATAGCACACGAAGGCCGGAAAGACTATGCATGCGAGAAATGCGAAAAAAAATTTGGACAGAAGTCTAATTTGCTCGTTCACCAAAGGACAGTACACGAAGGTCGCAAGGATTTTGCATGCGACAAGTGTGAGAAAAAATTTACATGCAATTACGATTTCTTAAAGCATCAACAGACAGTTCACGAAGGCCGGAAAGATCATGAATGTGACAAATGCGAGAAAAAATTCGGAAGAAAATCGGATTTGTTCAAACACCAAAGGTTATTACATGAAGGTCAGAAGAATTTCGTATGCGACAAGTGTGAGAAGAAATTTGGACCTAAGTCTGATTTTTTAAATCATCAAAGGGCAGTACACGAGGGTTGCAAAGATCACGCATGCGACTATTGCGGCAAAAAATTCGGATACAGATGTAATTTGCTCGTTCACATAAAAACAATCCACGAGGATGGCAATGACTTTGCATGCGACAAATGCGAGAAAAAATTTGGAGTCAAGTCTAATTTGTTTAAACACCAAAGGACAGTCCACGAAGGTCGCAAAGATTATGCATGCAACAAGTGCGAGAAGAAGTTTGGAGAAAAATGGATTTTGGTTCAGCATGAAAAGACTGTACACGAAGGTCAAAAAGATTTTACATGTGACAAGTGCGAGAAAAAATTTGGAAGAAAATCAGATTTGCTTTTGCACCAAAGAACAGTACACGAAGGTCAGAAAGATTATGCATGTAACAAATGCGAGAAGAAATTTGGAAGAAAATCAGAATTGTTCAGACACCAAAGACTAGTCCATAACGGCCACAAAGATTACGAATGCAACAAGTGCCAAAATAAGTTTGGACAAAAATCAGATTTGTTTAAACACCGAAAGACAGTACACGAAGGTCGCAAAGATTATGCATGCAACAAGTGCGAGAAGAAGTTTGGAGAAAAATGGATTTTGGTTCAGCATGAAAAGACTGTACACGAAGGTCAAAAAGATTTTACATGTGACAAGTGCGAGAAAAAATTCGGAAGAAAATCAGATTTGTTGAAACATCAAAGGACAATCCATGAAGGTCAGAAGAATTTCGCATGCGACAAGTGTGAGAAGAAATTTGGTGAAAAATCAAAATTGATTAGGCATCAAAAGGCAGTACACGAAAGTCGCAAAGAAATGCAAGAAAAAATTTAGATAAAAGTGAATTCACTCAAACACTATAAATAACAGTTCATATTGACAATTTTAAATATGTATAGATATTTGTACATGTATTTTTATAAAATTTTAGTAAAATTTGTGCCTAATTGATTAAGTCTCACTGATATCAACTATCATTAAGGTATACGCCCCTATTTTCGATCAGTTAGGCCCTAATTTTTTATGTAGAATTGAAACTTGATATCTGATTTTGAATAATGTTTTTCTGTTGAAGATGTTCGATTCATTCAGCCAATTATTAAAAAAAATGTTTTTATGTAAAATTAAGTTGTTAATATTTATTATTAATCGAATATAGGGACATGATCGAAAAAAGGGGCATATACCTTACACCTTTTTACTTTGTGGTTCTGGTATTTTCAGATTTTGCGATTTAATAATTACTACTCTCCGTCCATTTTCTTAGCTACTTGATTCCTGTATCTATTTATACAACGATTAGCCGAGAGCTTCTTTAACGTTTTGTTTGGAGTTGTAAATGGAGCGAGAATCTAGTTGGCTATCAAGTTGGATTTTTGATGAAATGAGCACTAGTGCAAAAGATTTAGATAAATTTGCTAACGAACTGATTATTTTTGTAATTAAAAGAAATGTGATCGATAGTAAAAATATGATCTTACCAAAAAATCGAAGTGTAAATCATTTAATAATTTAATTTAAATCAAAAAAAATGTTTCCCACATTCTCTAAATATTAAATGATGTATGGTAGCTTTTTTATCCCAAATTATAACCCTAAAACTTTTATTAATCCACAATCTCATTTTAATGCTTCGAATTGAATTCGTTGAATTTTCAAAAATCAACTCCTTTGAGGAAGCAGCAAATAAAAGTTTGCACTTTTACTACTTCACCAACGGTTAAATAATTCAGTCAAGCCATAATTAAATCTGTACCTCTGCCAAGTACTCGCATTATAACCCAAGATAAAAAAATTTACCTTCAATGAAAAGCACAGTACAATCACCCAGCTTTACAGAATCTGATTATTAGATCCAATTTGGAAACATAATGGATAGACATATGAATATTGATACAAGTGTTCCCTGACATTCGCGTTCACGGTTTTAAAAAATCTTGAACATGCAGATTTGATGTATAAAATTTCATCGGTTATTTTTAAAGCCAGATTTCACCTGTAGATGGCGAGTACCTATATTTGAGAATCTGCAAGTGGCAAAGTCAAACTAATTGCATAAGTTAAATCACGAACGAAATTATTTAGAAATGATCTATTCAGATGCACATCGATCGATCTCAATGTATAAATATCTCTCTCTAACGGTGTATCCTCGCTTTCGATTTGTTCCAGATGGGCCATCCCGGCATGGAGTCGCTGGACATGCTCGATCCGGCCAACTCCATGACGACCCTGACGCCGATGTCGGAGAACGCCTCCGCGGGCGGCGGTGGCGGGGCCGCTTCCGCGGCGACGAATCCCGGCCACCACGGCGGCATCCACGGCCCGGCCTCGGTCTACGGCGGCATGAACGGCATGATGAGCCACCACCACCATCACAGCCAGATCGGCGGCAGCGTGCCCCATCCGCATCATCATCCGGCGATGGCAGCGGCTGCCGCAGCCGCCGCCGCGGCCGGTCTCCATCCGGACGCCGACACGGACCCCAGGGAGCTCGAGGCGTTCGCCGAGCGATTCAAGCAGCGCCGCATCAAGCTCGGCGTGACGCAGGCCGACGTGGGCAAGGCCCTGGCCAATCTCAAGCTGCCCGGTGTCGGGGCCCTGTCTCAATCGACGATATGCCGCTTCGAGTCCCTGACCCTGTCGCACAACAACATGATCGCTCTGAAGCCGATACTTCAAGCCTGGCTCGAGGAGGCCGAGGCCCAGGCGAAGAACAAGCGACGCGACCCCGACGCCCCGTCGGTGCTGCCAGCCGGCGAGAAGAAGCGCAAGCGCACGAGCATCGCCGCCCCGGAGAAGAGGTCGCTCGAGGCCTACTTCGCCGTGCAGCCCAGGCCCTCGGGCGAGAAGATCGCCGCGATAGCGGAGAAGCTGGACCTGAAGAAGAACGTGGTGAGGGTGTGGTTCTGCAATCAGCGCCAGAAGCAGAAGCGCATGAAGTTCGCCGCCCAGCATTGACCCGAGGCCGGCTTGTGACAGCAGAATTGACTGTACCAGCCGCCGAGCCTCGAACCGAAGCCCGAACCACTCGCGGGCGAGTACCAGGGCTGGCCTTGAATTTGCACTCCGCAACTGAACAGTGGTCGCGCGGCGTTCGCAATGATTATTAAAATAAAGAAAATCGCTATTATTGTGGTGCAGCATGATAATAATAATAATTTTTGCGAATCGCGAGCGAGCGACTCCAGGAGTCAAAGGAGAGGCTTAAAAAAAAGTCGGGCAGGCGTGTAGTAATATAACACACACGCGACGCTTGCCAAGTATAATACAAGGGTTCGATCCGTCGGCGGACGCGACATTAATCGAGTTTGACGATATTCACTGTCACTCTCTCTCGTCTCCCTCTACCTCTCGCAAAAAGGGGGTAGAGAAACGTAAGTCTGTCTTGTCAGTCTGTCACAAGCCAATGCATATACATATACGTGTATATAACGTATACATATAGATCTATATTATTATATATATATGTACTCTATACAAGTCTTTCGACGGCACGTGTATCGTGTACGCTATATACACATGCTGTACTGTAGCCTCGCGCAAGGCACTACATACATCAAGTGTGTGTGAGTATATAGCGTACATACGAACGCGAGTAGTGCTTTCCTCGTTTTCTTGCTTGTCTTTTTTATTTTGTCGATTGTCTCGAGAATGCGCCTGCCGATGCACATACACGATGGTGCACACGCGAGCCTCTCCGTCTACCACTACTACTCCTGCGCGAAATCGAGAATTGGTTTTAGGAGCTCTAAGTACTCGCTGCTGCCAATAGAGAAAGAGAGAGAAAAAAAAAAGAAGATAATTGTAACGTCGATATATATTTGCTCACTTTACTTCTCCGGCTCGCGAGCGGCTATCGTCGTCGTCGCGTCGTCTTGGTCTTCTTCTTTTGACACAAATAGAGCACACACAGGCGAGCGCGCGCGCGGATTGTTTTGAATGTATACACTATCGTATACCGCCAAAGAATCCAGGCTTCGTCGTATATATCGATCTCTCACCGGTTTTATTGTATACGAACGAAGAAAAGGCACGAGGGAGGGCTCTGATTGATTTCAGTTATATGTTTCGATTGTGTCTGTGTGTGTGTGTGTGTGTGTGGGTGGCCGCACTCGACAAAAGCCGAACACACAATATGTATTACGTAGCGGCGCAAAATTGATCGAAAGCTTCAACCCGACTGTTGGCCGGATATATATATTCCTTTTTCAAAATTTCATTTCGCATTGAACTTTGCTCTTGGATAAAGCCATATTGTTTTCTTTTCGCGGGAAAATACGGTTGTCTCTCTCTCTCTCTCTCTCTCTCTCCTTACCAAAGTACATACGTATATCGTGAATAGTTTTTTTTCTTCTTCTCTCTTTCGCTCTTGTGTTCGCGCGCGCGCGCGGGGGAGAGCTTTCGCGTACCGTAAGAAACTCGGACGTCATTATATCTTAAATATTATAACGAAAAATTGCGCTGATTTTCACAGAAGAGAGGCAATAATGAAATTCGCTGCGTCGAGAATACGATGATATAGACACCCTCGTAGAGAAACCAAACCTAGCTGCGCTGATCCGAGAAATCAATCAACGCGCGTACGCGCGAGCTTTTCCTCGAAAGGCATTAAGCGCTCGTGTGTGCGTTTATATAAATGCGTGCTTGCGGCTGCATATATAGTGCGTTTTGTGCGCGCGTAAAATACCCGCTACTCCCTACGCCGATCGAGTAATAGGAATAGAAAAGCGCAAAAGAAGCTCGCCCGCGCGTGTAATAAGATAATTACTCGAATTTCTCATCTTAACGAGTCGGCCAGACCGTCGCTATACATAATGTTGTTGTATGTACATAAGTGCGCGTACACGGCATAATCGTCGTCGTCGTCGTCGCAAAAAGCTCGCACGAAATCGATTTCACCTGTCGCGGAGCCGGAGAGATAGGCGGGCGGGCTCGCGTCTATATGTCTGTCTGGTGTGTACGTGTGTGTGTACGGAAATAAATCCCCGCGCAGATCGATGGCCATACGGGAAAGCTCAGCAGCAGCAGCGCGCGGGTATGATTTTATAAATAGAGCACGCGCGAAACTAGGAGCCGCGCGCGACATGCATATATGCATAAAGGTATATTATCAAGTTTTTACTCTCGATATTTATACATTCGTTGAAAAAAAAAAGAAGAAGAAGAAGATAAGGACGGGTGGATTTTATTTGCGTCACGGTGGCAGCAGCAGCCCCTTCAGCCAATTTCGATGTAATATATATACGCGATCGATCATCTTCGCGCGTGCGTCGCGCTTGAAAAATTCAATAATTGAGACGAATCCGTTTTTTACGAGGCATGCGATTAATCGCTTGTATAGGCAGTGCAACTCGAGATTATCGATGAATAAACGAAAGCGAGTTATCGGGGAAGAAACGATTTTTAAAAGTACAACTTGAAACATAAGCTTCTGTGTATAGTATGTATAAAAAAAAATTAAATTAAATCTATTGTTACTTGGAATTCTCATTATATATTATATTGTATACAGGGAAAGTGATATTAATCCTAATGACGATTTTCGAGTGGGAACAACGCAAACTAACTTATAACGAACAAAAAAAAAGAAAACAATTTATACATAATAGTTAATTAATAATATGAGTTACGATAATATATAGGAGCAAAAATGCCGTTTCTTCGCAAGCACGCGTTACAAATGTATTACATACAGTAATTATTAAATTATCGAAAGATTATCTCGTATACATACTTATACATACACGCAAAAAAGGAAATCAACGATCACATAATATGATTAACTTTTTTTAATATCATTTTGACAAGGAATTATGTACGAAGTAATAATTGAAAAATTATAAAAAATTTTAAACTCACACGCAGCGATTTGGATCGAAAAAGCCGAATGAAAAGCAAAAACGATATTGTGAATTTTTTAATTGCACTCAGTAGTGATAAAGGACAATCAGTGAGTAAGACTGTATCTTAATACGAGGAAAAAAAATTATTAAAAAAAAAAACAAGCAATATCCCCTGTAACCCTTATTAGTAGAATAGTCAACGAGTTGCGCAGGGGTCGATAAAGAATAATGGATGAAAATACCGGTGGTAATCCGAGAAAGATCCTCGCGACGTGCAAGCTACTAATATCCGTCGATTTCGAGTCACGCCTCGATGTGCAGTTAAATACAACGAAACATCATAAATGATGCAAAAAAAATCCAAGACGTAAAATTAGACGACATACATCATCGAAAAAAAATGATGAATCGTAGCGCATAGCGTCTATAAATACGATACGATCGCGATTCGCAGCTTATAATATCGTGGCATCATCGATAGGCCCTTGCTACCTCTATTTTTTTTTCCATCGTCTATTCCATACAACTCTTTTCTGCGACACATACGTCTAGCTCCGATATATCCGGAGCTCGGTTGACGGAAAGAATAAGGGTAAAAACACTTGATAACCTTGCACGTAGCGAGCCCCGACTTGTCTTACTGCCGCGACCGAAATTGATTATTCTCCAGCCCTCCCCTTGCATACCGTATTGCTGTATGTACATATAAGCGTTTATCAATATAATATGATGTAACACATATATAAATACACCCTTTCCCCCCCGCGCCCGCTAAAACTGGCATATAATGATACGAGCGCGACGCGAAAAAAAAAGGCTGAAAACCGAATACGCGCGAGTCGTGTTGTGATTATAACCATCGGGACAGTTGTCACCGCGTGTATAATAGAGAGACAGCTTAGGTTGTTCGGGGCTTCGCGATACGATGCGATATCGATAATGTTAATTTTACGAAAATAATTCGAGTGCGGTATCGAACTTAAAATATTTTTATTCGTGAAATCAAATGAAAAAATTTCATTCGGATCTAAAAGTAAAGAGCAAGAAACTACGATACAAAAGTTGGCGCTATCGCGTACTTAATTGCACGCAGAGTCAAAAAAGTATGCCTCGCGCTTGAAAAATAAAATTGTGTAAAAATATTACATTTCTTCTTTAATAATAAATCTTTGCCTCATTGTAAATTACCCTATATTTTGCGTTAGTGTTGGCATGTTTATCAAAAGAAAGAAACATTAATGTTTAATACTCCTTGCCTCTTGTACCTGGACATAAAGCATGTTTTTTTGAACTCTGTGCGCGGTCAAGCACGTGTCGCGCCTAAAACTTTTTTGTAAGGAGGTTTCCACGCTATAGAACGACGTTATTTACATACGGCATACATATATTCATTCGTCTACTTAATGTTATAGTCGCGATTACAGTATGCACGCGCATCAACTATAATAAAAAAAGTTGATGTCTATAATTTCGATATTATCGAGGAATTATTATTGACGACAAAACATCACCGATGTATATTTTGTTAATATTAAAAATATCCTATCGATTTTTCATCGAATGTCCTGAAGCCCTGTAAAAACTTCGGTAATGTCATGCTTCGAGTACCGTACGAGAAAACAATTAGCAGTCGATCGTACGAGCGAAAAAACTAGGCGTTCGTTATTTGTAAATTACCTTATGATTATACATATTATAAATAGACATTACGCGATCGACATTTGCGCGCTCGACGACCGTATATATATGCGGTCTCGCGGCGGGCGTATACCGTGTCGGTGTATTTGAAAAGCAATCACTAATACTGTGCAAAGTTATATCGTATATGTATAATTTTCGAATAAGATTATCGAGTCAGAACCATAATTTTTAACGAAGTATAAGAACAAAGTGTATAAATTATCACGAAAAATTATAATTAATATATATATAAAATAACTTTTATCGTGTACATACAAGTTTTAAGATAACTAAGCTATTTTACGGTCAGAGACGGCAATCTTCAAAAATGCCAATTGCGTACTTAAACTAATTAAATTATAATTAGTGCGATCACCGATTATAACATTAATAATTGAACATAAAAAAAAACCCCGTATGCATCCGACGTACTTGCGGATGATCGTGTACATTTAGAGGGTACGTATTGTGTATAGTTGCGACGAAATAAAATTTAAAAAAAATTGTGTAACGCTCGGCGATTCAAAAAAAAAAAACGAGCGCGCGATATAGAGCGAAAAAAATTATTAGTGCAATATCTAGTTACTAGTTGTTTATTTCTTTCGAAAAATGTTGAAAAGTCATGTGAAATATTTTTATTTACCTACTCGTTTTTATCATGATTATATACGGAATAGCACTCATATTTTTGCGGCCTTTGTGCGATCTTGTTTTTTGTAAGAAATTTACGAGAAAAAAAAAATGACGAAGAAGAAATGAGTTTCACAAAGGCTGAAAACTTTACCGGCTAATCTAAATATAGTCA
Organism: Trichogramma pretiosum; assembly: GCF_000599845.2. Taxonomy (NCBI): domain Eukaryota; kingdom Metazoa; phylum Arthropoda; class Insecta; order Hymenoptera; family Trichogrammatidae; genus Trichogramma; species Trichogramma pretiosum. Next base: position 700,123 of record NW_019641630.1, read on the forward strand.
TTATTGATCTCAGCTTTGTACTGTATATTGAAAAAGACTCTCGTAATTGAGCTTTGGTCCTTAGAGAGTCAATTCGTAGATGAGCGCTATGAGAATTGTAAAATAAAATACGTTTTTATTGTAATTTTAAATTAAAAAAGCATTAACCAAATAAAACGAATGAATTTTCTTGTCAATATTAAATGTTTACGTGCCCGCGTGGGAGCCCACTTATACGCATTTTGAATTTTATAAATTCTACGATCACGAGGATATAAAGTAATTCAACGAAATATCAAAGCAACAAAAAAAAAAGTGTTAAGGGATTGATATAATACCATTTGTTATAATTTTCTAAAGTACTTAACTGCAAGTTTATATTAAACTACAGATACTCAACTATAGTCGATTTGTCTACAACCGATCGTGTTACGTATGCCACGTTTTGTGAATAAAGGTAAAATACATACATTATTACTTAAACCACCTCGTTGGACGTTTCATTTATGCTTTAAAAAAAAAAAAAAAAGAAGCCCCCGACGGTAGCCTGTAGAGATATTTTTTCAATCCGAAGTATGAAAAAAAAAAATTGTTCAACTAACACTTGCATTATAATGAATAATAGCATTCTCACGTCGATATCTAGTACAGGGTAATAGATGATTCTCTTTATACTAAACTATGAATACCTTTGCGGTTGCCTGAATTTTAAAACGACATAAGGTCTCTTATTACTTTTGATGTGCAATGACTTCAGAGTTTGAATATATTATCATTGATTTTTCATTAATTCACGATTATTTAAAAAACCAAAGATAAAGTGCTGACCTGCAAGAAAACAACGAACTTTTTAGAAACTAAAATGCAAAAAAAAAATACATTTTCTACTGTCTGAATGTTTCGAGAATGGTGAATAATGCACAATACATTAATAAAACAGCCAAATATAATGTTAATGACTGTATTCATTTTATGCAACGTTTCATTTATTTACAAAAGCCTAGTTTTATTTCTCACATTCATGAACTTAACAATTTTCAAAAAAATTATGTCAAATTTTCATTTTTGAGCGATTTTTCCTAATATATTCTATGTGATGTAACAAAACTCATTTTAAAATCATCATTGATGCTTCGTATGAATTTTCTCAACATCTACTTAATAAATATTTGTAAATACAATGTGAGAATTATTTTGACATATGACTGAGTTTCTTCAAATGACACAAGTATACTTAAACATGTAAAATAAGCACAATCTTTACGTAATAATATCGAATATCATTGTAATTTTTTGTTAAAAGAAATAGTTCTAGGCAAATAATTTGACTTAGCTCCGAATGATATTGTATAAATCATGCGTGCAATTAGCGATTAAACAAAAATCCGTTTTTTATGGGATTTTAAAAGCGTAACGACGAAAACATATCATATACAGAAAAAAAATGTTAGTTGAATTGCCTGAGCAGCGTAGAATTTTAAAAATAAATGTATATGGCGAGTGTCTGGAACGAAGCATGCAATTTCAAGACGAATGCAACAAATGAACGAACGCTGCTATACTAACCATTGTAAAATTAGATTTTTTACAGCAAAATTTGTAGGGAGTAGAGATAAGTTTGAGCGTAAAGCTGTGCGTGTAAAAACTTGTCATTTTTAATAATTATGAAATCGAAGCCTGAAAAAAAATTGTTCTTCTTGAAGTTGTATGCCGATAGAATAAAAAAAAATATCACATAAACAAATTCGAGCGGAAAAATGCTCGGATAACCCCTTATTGTACATATCATGTGCCACAATTCATTTTCCATAAAAATTCGTGTCCAACTTTGTTCCAAAATACCTACTCAACTATAAATACTATGTAATATTATAAAATAAAATCTCGATGTTATTGATAAATTTATTGTTTTTTATTGAATTAAAACCATTTTTTCAGCTCTTTCCTACTTCAGAGATCAAATTACTCAACATTTTTTTTATCGCAGCAAGATTGATTTTAGCTTATAGACTGCAATGTTAAAAATATTTAAATTAAAATTAACGTATATAAAGTGGGGTAGGTTTTTTTCGTGCAGATGATTTTTATATAAATGATGAAATAAACTCATGATTCAAATCTTGCTTTGACTTATATAAAATCCTTTTCACTTTATCACTTGACGGTTTACAGATAAAGGTACTCGCCATCTAGCGGTGAAGTCTGACTATATTATTATCGAATTTTTATAATTTTTTTGAGCGTTTTTCAATTGAAATTTTTAAATTTGGGAATAGAATTGTTTTTTCTTTTTTAATGCTGGATTAAATATAATTGTATACTTTGATTCCGATGTCAGATTTCGCATTAAATCTGCATCAAATTCAAGTTGTTTTTTTTTGTAACAGTAAGAGCAATTCTTTAAATATTTCGATGCGATTGCAATCTTGACAGCCAGACTCCCCGAGTGAATATTTAACCAACTCTGGAAGATTGAATGTTGGTCACGGCGTCTGTAAAATTCAGCAACCGTTCCTTTGTTGTTGCTGGAAAGCAGGTCGTTGTCGCGCGCGCGTCAGACCAAAAGGTAAGCAAGCGAGACACGCGTGTCGCGGCGGCAGCAGCAGCAGCAGCTTCCAGAGTAGAAATGAGATCTCGCAAAATCTGGGTGCGCGGGTCACATAAATAACTTTTGTCGCGCGCAGAAGGAGCTCAAATGCATAAAAGCTCTCATAAAGGAACGAGAGAGAGAGAGAGAGAGAGACGTCAGAACGTGTCTGGGAAGAGAGAGAGAGAGAGTCGTAATATATATAATCGAATCAACGATTTACAGATTAGCGGGCTGCTACTCGGGGATGAATAATTAAGGCCAGACTCGCTCGAGTCTCGGGCTACAGAGAGAGAGACATTTTTCTGTCCTGAAAGCTCGTCGACGACTCTCCCGTACTGCTGCTGCTGCTGCGCCTCGGCTTAATTGGCGCAACGGGCAAACAAGCTCTCGAACGATGTTTGCTCACCTTCTATTTATGCATCATATACGCGCGCGGCATCAATCGGAGAGAGAGCGAGTATATTTATCAATTGCAAGCACCAATGGCTCTCCTAGTACACACACACGTAAGCCGAGTATATACATAGTTTACCCTTGCGATTCTGTATACGTCTTGTGCACCACTATATACGCTAGGCTATATAGGCTTAAAGCACTGGTAGTATAAATACATGTATGCACATGGGCCGAGAGGCCTTCGGGCGCAGGCGTATAAACTGATCAAGCGCCTAATTACAATTTAATATGCACAAAGAGTTAATTTTTGTCTCGAGAACGAGAAGCTCGTGCGTTGATATACTCGTTTTCTTCGATCGTGCGATGCTCTATACATAATATCGAGAGCTGTACGTTGTAGGCGTGAGAGAGAGAAAAAAAAAGAATCGGCCATCTCGATCTTATTGTTGGCGCGATTCGGGCTGATTAGCGAAACAAAAGACGCAGGACGAAAACATGTGGTAAGCGTAGCCGCCACCCGTGCAACACACGCACTGTACCCGACGGCGGCGACTCTATATCTCTCCTTCTTCCTTTTTTTTTTCATCCGCCCTTGTTATATTTATCCGCTTCCTTATACTTCTCTGCTTCTTTCTCTCTCTCTCTCTATCGTCGGAGCAATGGTGTTTGCGCACTATCGTTGCCCACTTATGTCGCGCTCGTTCCTCCTTCTCTCTCTCTCTGGCTCTCGTACTGCTTTTCTCGTGTGCGACAATAGCCCGAGGACACTACAAGTAAATGTGCCACGCGTTTCGTTCGTTGGCTCGCTATATACTCGGGCCAATTCAGCTGCACGTATATACACGTATCGGTTTGATTTTGTGTATGCGCACACACACACACACACATAGGCATCGGAGGAGAGGCATGTGTGCTGCGTGTAAGCGCTTTAGGCTCTTTTATCAACATGAGAGGGCACTTGCCACTGCTGTTGCTGTTGCTGCTGTTGTTTATATACATGTATACACTGTATAGTTTACCGTTGGAGGCAAGTACACTACAACATGCGACTTTTGTTTGATTAAACACGGGAGAGTATGTAATTCCACGCTCAAGCATGTGTGTGTGTGTGTGTGCGCGACTCCTTATGCATTGACCCCCGTTAGTTTACGCGCGCATGACAATCCGAGTGTGCGAACGCGATGTATAAATGCATGCTGTACTCGGTGTGTCTCTTCGTTCGAGACTGCGAGTATATTTTTTTGATTTTTCAGGAATCAGCGGGAGATGCTGCGTTCGCTCTCGGAATCTCCAATTGTATCTCTGCTGCTGCTAGTTAGATAACTAGAGGAGTAGTATCTCTGATGTAATTTTCAGAAGTTAATCTATCATAAGTTAGACTATTTACAGCGAAATCGTGTTTTTGACTTATACCATTATTTTAACTTTACCGCTTGCAGATTTGCAGAATAAGAAACTTGCCATCTAGCGGTGGAGGCTTAAAACAAGTACTGCTTTTCGATATATAACTTGTGGAGAACTCAGTAGACAATTGTATGCGTGTGAAGGCTAAACAAGAGTTTGGTTTGTTGCAAAATTAATAATTACTGTATAAACATGTACTATATAAACTCACTTCATTCTTACTTTTGAATGAATAATATCCAATTATATATTTATTTTTACATTTTCCCTTGCAGATTTACCGGCGAAGATATTCGCCATCTAGTGGCGAAGACTTAAAGTGATATTAACGTAATAATCTCAAAAAAACAAGTCGAAAAACAACTTACTGTTTATGTATTTTAAAATATTTTATATTGTCGTTTTTTTCTTAAGCTCATAATTGAAAATTGAGAGTTTCTACAAGAAACATAATAATATTAATCCCAAAAATATGTTGGAAAATGTTGCCTAAGGATGTTGCTTTAATCTGAAAAACGTAAATACCCCAAGAAGTATTGCGTGAATTTAAAACTGAGCAAAACACAAATACTTTTCTATAAAAAGTAATAGAGCCAACTGCATATTCGGAGAGAAAGTCTTAACGAGAAATGGAATTTCATAAGGCGCGCAAAAACATCTATAGATTCAACTAGAAAATACTTCATCTATATTTCATTCGACTCATATAAGCAAAAAACGAAAGCTAACGACAGCCAAAGAAACATCAAAACTACACCTTCAATCGAGAATTCGCCAACTGATAAAGTCCCTTTTTTTTTCTCGACTGTCTATAGTGTCTCGAGCATACGCATAATATAACGCGCAAGTATACATTTCGAGCGCGCGAGAAAAAAAATAGGGAAGGAAAAAAGTAGCAGCAGCAGAAACGAGATCGTAGTCAGCGACGCCGTTGGGACCAACAACCGCGAGCACAAACGTCGACGACGGCTTTAAAGTAGGAAAACGACGCCCTGAATTATCCATGAAAACGTAACACACAATCGTCCTGCGCGCGTATATATAGGTGCAAGCGCCAAGCCTTTATGCGAACAAAGACACGCGCGGAATTTGCCTTTTTTATTTTCCTTTTTATTCTACTGCGCGCGCGTCTAACCTTTTTTTTCGACCGTCTTATTCGTGTGTTTGCTCGTGCCTTTTCCGCCTAGATAGTTAGAGAGAACTACGCTAATGAGTTGATTTTTATACGCGCGGACAACGGCTAATTTTTTGCCGGGACGGCGAACTCTAACCAGCCGAAAACGAAAAGCCTTTTTCTTTTTTTTTTTCGTCGTCGAGGAAAGAAAAAAATGCGTTCAACTCGTCCAATGTCAACGTGATTAAAAAGAATGCGTATACGAACGAGCACAAAGGATCGACTCTAAATACGTGATTACACGCGCACGTGCACGTGCGGCCGGCCCGATGATATAGCGAAATGCATAAATCATGCGTGACCCGTGCACACAACAACTTACACTTAGGTTCAATAATTTTAAAAATTAACCGCGACGCTGATTCGATAAAATTACTGTACGCACTTTTAGCAGGCGCGCCGCGACCTTCGAGACAATGAATTATCTTACTTTTTCCGCGATCCGCGAAAAACAACTGAAGAGTGCTGTTTTGATTCGATGAATTATGCAATTGCGTAAGCGCAATGTAATCATTCAATTTCACTTAGGCGTTTGACGCGAATTTTTTTTTTTTTTTTTTTCAAAAAAAAAAAAATTATAAATTTTTTACAAAAAGTAGGTTCATTCACACCTGCTTTTTGCATCATGCACGATGTTGAATACGAGCCGAGCTCGCGCCTTCTGGTATATTATTTAATTTATAAAACTATTACCTATCTTAAATATCGCACACGACGATGCCATCGAATGTATAATAAAGAGGCAAAAAACTGTTCTTGCGCCATCTATTTTTTACGCGAAAATTTATTAAATATGAAACTCATTAATATTGCAAATATTGATATTTTTTTCAAATTTAACACAAAAGCGCGTCAATAATTCAGACAAGGTTAGCTATATACCGTTCAAATTGAATTACACGTGCCACGGCGAAAAACAGAATTGACTTCTGTTATTGCACGTGTGTGGCACATATATAGAAATCTTTTCGACAAAATATAATCGAGTTACTTTTCGACGCGTACTTAGAGCGCACTTAAATCTTAATCAGCTCGCTCTTTTCTTTTCCGCTCTAATCAACAAAAAAGCTCGAGCGTATTTATGCTCTCCGTGCCCTACTCCCTATTTTCAGCGATGCTTTGAGCGCGCGGGCTTGACTTTACGGGGAAAAAAAAAATTCGAGGCGGACAAAAAAATTTTTATGGCTCCGTGCAAGATTAAGAAGTTAAATATAGTGCCCGAGCGAGAGAGTATACAAGATGCCTAAATATCGCTTTATTTCTCGGCGAATGTGTATATAGGGGAGCGGCGGCCGCTGCCGACCGCTTAATAGAAAAATTATGAACTTTTTTTCATTGTCGTCACCAGCAAGTTACATCGTGAAAAACACACACAATTGCCTTGTAACATCCCAAGACACTCGAATATAAGCAGAGTGTTTTTTTTTCTCCTATATAGAGTCATCCGTAGCTGTAGCTTAATCGTGGCAAACTTTTTAATTTCGAGTGCGTTGCCGGCGAGCATTTCAACGTTTTTACGAGACAAATTAGGGGTTGATTTATTAGCTTTTAAAAATTTCACTCAAGAAACATATTATTTTTTTTTTTATTGAGTTGGACACTATGGTGTTGATGCATTTTATCAACAAAATCTTTTAAATAATATCTAATTTTAAATTTGATCTTTGTAAAATGAATTAAAAATTTGTCCCGTCCGAAAATGCCTGCGCAAATCCCAGTTTCGTTTCAGAATCTTTTACAAAAACAAGACGGTTGGCACTTATAAAATTTGTTCAATGATGTTAAACAAAAGGTGCTATGATTTGATTAAAGACCAAAAACATTAGTATAAAACATTATTTGAATATAGTTACGTCTTGAAAAAGAAAAATTTTTTGTTTCGGAAAACACTGATTTTGTTTGCAGAGTCTAGGCAATTTCGAAGGCATTTAGGTAGTGGTAACGTAGAAAAAAAGGATTTGCAGGATATTTGAAAAGTTACATTCTGAAAATGAAATAAAGATTTCTTGAATTTCGTTTTTATTTTGAAAAATTTGTGTAATGACGTTATTTGAGTGATAATGCACCGTGTATGAATAATACATTTGCCCGTATTTATGAGTACAATTTCACTAAAATTTGGAAAAATTAAAAAATTACTTTTAAAATTTATTAATGACTTAAAAGTCACTTTATAAATAATATATATTTTTATTCTCTTGAAAATATATATATTTTAATATGCATGACATTACTATATGGTTTAGTTATATTGCTATGCTCTTCAGCTAATTCAACCAAACAGTTTATTTTACTTTTTTTTAAACTTGACGCTTATTTTTGGAGTTACAGTATGAAATTATTTTTTGCTTAAGAATGTTTTCTTGAACATATCACACAATGTTTATTTTTCTGAGTGCCGATCAATCGATCGATGATTTGCTACAAATGTTACACGGGCAGTAATATGATTGTGCACTAGATCGATATGAAATTTGAGATAACCCTTTTGTGAAAATGTATTTTTTCGTGTTTAACATGGGTAAGAAATACGATTATACACCGAATCAATGTGGGATTTGAATCAATCCTTACGTATGAATTTTTTTCTTCATAAATTTCAGTTTTAAGGTTTTCAATGACCATGAACTGAATTAATATGCAACTTGAGATGACCCTTTTGTGTAAACGGTTTTCCACATATACCACATGTATGTGTGATACCATTATGCACCGAATCAATATGAGTTTTCAAACTAGTCCTGTATACAAATGACTTTCCGCATGTATCACATTTGGGAGGATTTCGATTTTCTGTATGATTTGAATTCATATGGACTTTGAGACGAATCTTGCTGGAAAATGTCTTTTCACACACGTGACAAGGGTAAGTAATAAAATTGTGTATTGCATCAATATGAATTTTCAGAGAACTTATTTGTGTAAATGACTTTTCGCACATATCACAGCGATATTTTCGACCATTATGGAATGAATCGATGTGTATCTTGAGATAATACTTGCGTGAAAATGTCTTTTCACAAATGTCACACGGGTAAGCAATACGTTCATGTATCGCATTAACATGGGCTTTCAGATTAACTTTTTGTGCAAATGATTTGCCGCATATATCACACTTGTGAGGTTTTCGACCATAATGTACTGAACCGATATGCACATTGAGATAAGGTTTATGTTTAAATGTCTTTTTACAAATGTCACACGAATAGGACTTACTATTATCCTCTGAATTAATATCGGTTTGCACGGGTATTTTAGCAGATAATGTCTTTAAACTTGCATCACACTCAGCAGATTGTTTACTTTTATTTACTAAAGTATAAACTTTTTCATTCTGTCCGTTAAGTGTGCAGCCAGTTTTTATATCTATAGTTTTCTGAGTATCACTGAGAAACTCTTTCTTGACTTTGCCCTCAGTTTCTATTTTAATCGAGGAATTTTTAACATCTTTATATTGATCAGACCGATGAAACCAATCGTTTTCTTCATCGGGTACTGATAAATTCACAATGGGTTCAAAATCTTTGCACTCAAACTCTATTTCAATTTCGTTCTTTGGTTGAAATTGATGAATTCCTTCGTTGGTTTCATCAGATACTAGTAAATTAACATTAGGTTTCTCTTCTTTGCACTCAACCTCGGTTTTGATTTGGTTTGATTGAAATTCATGAATTCCTTCGATCACTTCATTTAGTTCGAGCAAAGTCTCTCTGGGTTTGACATCTTTGCACTCAAATTCTACTTTAATTTCTTGGTTAGGTAGAAATTCGTAAATTCCTTGATATTCTTCAAGTGTATGAATCTGTGACAAAGATAAAGTTCTATAACAATTTTGTTTGAAAAAATAATAATTCTATCAAATCAAGTCATTAATTAACTTACGGAAATCTCTTGCAGACATCTGAGGTATTGCACATTTTTAACATCGAATGCTTGATCACTTGTTTCACTATCGCCATTTTTGTCATAGTACATGTCATTAGACTCTTCTTTTACTCTGAAAATATCGATAAAATTGAAAAAATACACTTACTTATCTATTTATTTCAATTTACACAATAACAATTACTTGACAGTTGAGTTGAATGGACCACTAGACTCCATTTTATTGAATTTAAGACTGGTCCTAGACTTCCTTCTTTGCATAAAATGCAATTAAAATTAGTTGGTATTACAAATCATGAAATCGAAATGACGACGTGTTAACGCAAGCAAAACAAAGAACTGAGTAATACCGAGTGCTCGATATGTTTACAAATATGGAATAGAATTAGTACCAGCAGATGAATTCAAGGTGGTAGAAATTGTATCAACAGATGCGATCGACGTGAAGTGTGAGTACAATAAGTAAGAGTTGTAACTGATATTTTTAAATCTCGTAATTGAGCAGAATTTCAAGTTATCACAATTCACCTACTTATGAAAAAAATATATAAATGCGAAAAAAATTTTATTGAACAGGAATAATCCATTTCTGCCAATAGAAATTGAACCTTACATCTACCCAAGTTTAATACAAGGCAATAACTACTACTTTACGATAAGTTTCAATACTTACGAAACTTTTGTCAGGTACTGAAGAATTGACAATTCTGACGAAAATTTTATAATATTAGCCAGTAACTTTACGATCAAACATTTTTTCGAAGTAAATATTTCGATTTGAATCGTGACTACCAACAAAGGCACTTTTTTGCGCTTACGGATATTCTATTTGATTCAGAAACTTCATTTTACAAATCGAAGTAGACTAGGAGTTCATTAAAACAAATCCCAGGTTTTTTCGCTGTCTCTTAGAGAACGATATGATTTCGGTATACAAATTAAAAACATCGGTTCGTAAGTATAAAAATGAATAAGCAGAAAAGAAGTGTATAGAACAGAAAGCAAGCGAGACTTTGCCTCGGTTAATAATTTACGTATGATTTAAAAATGTTTGTGCAGTGATTGTAAAAGAGGAGCAGTCAGTTTTACACTTTACATCCTCAAAATGAAACATCGTTTTCTTTTAATTTTTTGAGAAAAAATTTTTTCAAGTTCGTCAAATTCCTGCATAAGAATCTATAGTTTTGAAATCGGATAACGTGTACTTTTTTGAGCATTTATACATTAGGAATAATCACATTTTTAAAAGAAAACTCTTTACCAATCCATTGGGCAGCGGCTTTTAAAAATAGTTACAATGATTTTTTGTTTCACTTCATTACGACGTGTCATAAGCTTGGTGATCAATTAACGTGCAATTAAGTATAGCTAATTAATACAAGACATTCGGCGAAATTTTCGGAGCTTTTTTCGTAAACCGGAAATTCATATCGTCCCGCTGTAGTATAGCGAAAAAAAAATCACACACGAGCCCGGCTCAATAATAAATGCGACAAGCGTGTATTTATACGGAAACACAAGGCATCGCGGGCTGCATACGCTACATATATATACGCGTATGTATATAAAAGTTCTCTTTCACCGCGATGTAGACATAAAAAGCGGAAAATGACACGTAACAAAAAAAATAAAGGCAAGGCGCATATAATATCTTCGGAAAATATAATGCACGTACTTAGGTAGATATGTATATTCGCGCAGTCGTATATATACTCTCACTGACCAACTGGGAGCTCGCCGAGCTCACTCTCTCTCTCTCTCTCTCTCGGTGTCTCTCATGTTTAATGCAAGTCAAACTTCCGGCTGTCCACGCCGCTGGGTGACGTTTTTTTCTCTCTCCTCGTACGATATATCTCGATTCTCGCAGTGTCAGCGATTAAAGGGAAAAAGTCCGCTCTGTCTCTCTCTCTCCTTCGTTTATGCAACCCTCGTCGTGGAAAGAAGAAAAAAAAAAACATAATTTTCATCGATTGCCTCTTGGACAAGTTGCTGCGCGCACACTTGGGCCGAGCCACTGGATACGCTAATTATTGTCATTATCATAATACGACGTGCTCGTATCTCGCATACACATTCACGTTCACGCAGTCGGCGAGTCGTGCATGATTTATGATATATTTTGAAACGTTATATACGTTAACGTCGTCCGTTTAAGTATATCCGAACGCTGCTGCCCCCTCGCAAGCGTGTGTCATTGGGAAATGCATTTTTCAAATGCTCGCTAAGCTTGTAGCGTCTTGGGGTATGAATATTCATTTTTTTTTCGTGCTCAAAGGCACTATTACTTATACTTGCGCGCGCTTTTTTGCCCCGCGAGTAATAGTTATAGTCATCGAGCAGCGAGTTATCATTTCTTTTTTTTTTTTTTCAAATTAACTATCGGTTGTTGCCACGCTATAGTAGGATATATCTCGTTGCAGCGAATCGTTTATCACGACATTCGACTCGACGTTCGAGTAGAGGTACTTTGAAAAATATTTAATTTCCATAGGCCTCGAGAATTAAACGGCGAATCCCTCGAACGATTTTTCTTCATCCATCAAAATCCTCAGTAGCCTAGAGTGTTATTCTCAAGCACATTCTCGTCGGCTCTCCTCGCGTGTAAAAACAAAAGTTTGCCTCGCGCCGGTTAATCAACTCTCGGGGCGGGCCAAGCGGATATAGCTCGAGCTTTATAATCCAGGCGCGCCGCTACCATCTACAATCTAGCGAACTTTAGTATTCTTTATAAACTCCCTTACTGCACGGGGTGGCTGGCTGCTGCTGCACGCCTGGATTAGCAGCAGTCTGACACGACCCCGGACTCCGTATACCGGCGAAGACGCGATGAGAGCTGACCTCTCTCTTGGCTGCTACACACGCCGAGCACGTTATAATGTTCTAATCAGCCTGCGAACTAGCGCCTGCACTGCCTCGCGCTCTACGGTGCTTACATTTGTAATTATTCCAACATCTTAAGCTCTTATGCCTTGGCTATATAGTAGTAGTAGTAGTAGTAGTTTTCTCTCCTATGGAAACTTGCGGCCTGGAATATGGAGCTGGATTTGAGGTACAGTACTGGCGTTTAATAGCTCATGAAGCCGCTCGCGCTAATCGTTCGGGATTTAAAATATTATTTCCCTTTCGAGTTTCGGCTTCGTCTTCTAAATTTTAATAATCATAAATACGCGTGTCCCTCTATACAGAAATCATTGACTCGATAATCGAGTGATCTATAGCACTATCCAAACACAAGAATTACCCGAACTAATTGACGGAGTACAAATAATAATTTTTGTTTCTTCTTCGAACGTAGCCGAGCGCATGATTTGCCTATCAAAGGTCGCTCTCTTCTCGAAGGCATCGGACGTTAAAAGCGCCAACGCGCATGTAGATGAGTACGGCGCGTATATAAAGCATCGGAAAAGGGGAAATCGAGTAAAGAATATGCGTATGTATATAGCGACGCGAACAAGTGCGTATGTTTTTAGAGAGAGAAAGGAAGAATGAGCGAACGGTATTATATCGAGCATAAAGAGCCAAGTTCGGTCCCGTGAGGCCGCAACATTTCTCTCCCCTTGTGCTGCTGCTGCTTCTGTTTCTCTGTGTATATACGCACTACACACAGACACGAACACACGAGTATACGCTTTACGCTTATACGTATGTGTAAGTGCTGCTGCACAGTGAAAGAGACAAGAGAGCAGGTTGATAATCTGCGCGTAATACAAAAACTCTCTCGTCTCTCAACCCTACGTATATAACATTCGTTGAACCCCATCATTTGGTCCTTTACGCGGGCGCGTCCGTACGACTACGTACATGTATGCGTGCGGCCCTTGTTATCTGATTAACGCTCTTTCAAGCCTCCGATGCTCTCCACTCTCTGTCCTAATACTTATGTATATATACGTGCACAGCCGTACGTAATACGTACGTATATACAGAGCACAGGACCCTCTAACTCGTCGCTATATATATACCCGGAGAATATTTCTGTCTCGCCCAAATATGATGGGCGGGTGTGTGGCGCGCGCTCGGGATTATAACGGTTAGACGAAAAGTCGATTACGCGAGAGATGCTTCTAAGTTCGGTGTGCGGTGGTACTTCGCCGCTCCGTATATCCGCTGCAGGGCTTATTTACGAGGTCGTTGCTTATTGCCACCGCCGCGCCGACGCGCTCACCTTCTTGTTACGTACCGTATACTACTCAAAATTATTAGCGAGACTTTTGCCCCCGTTCGAGAGCTTGCGGTCGTTTTTACTGCCCGCCTTTATATACATTTCTGCGGATATATGTACTATAATATATATTCGAGCGGTCGCCGTCCAAGAGCTTACATTGTTATATTCGCGTAATGGCTGATGCTGCGCGTACTTAACTGTGATGGATTTTATTTTTAAAACTCGTATGTGTTAGTGAATTGATTTGAAGGTGTCTCACAACGGTAGAAACGATCGACGTTTCGGGTCTAGTTTTTGGAACTGGGCATACACTAATGATCATTAACACATTGTGCCCGTACAGTTTTCCACATTTCTTTTTGACGATTTTCTGTCTGCATAAAAACCGAGCAAATTACCATTATAACGTCTCTTCACCATGGTAGTGAAATCGACTTATACGATTATTTTGATTTAGCCACTTGCAGATTTACAGCAAAAGGCACTCGCCATCTGGTGGTGAAGGCTTGAAACACATGCAGGTTGAACAAGTCGAGTTGGTTGGTTAATTCACAAATTGATAATTATCGTATAGACGAGTGATGCCAGAGACAAGGAATCCTTAGGACACGCTTAATATTGACCATGTGCTTTGACTTATATAATTATTTTCACTTTGTCACTTGCAGATTTATATACGATAGTACTTGCCATCTAGCGGAGGAAGCTTAGAGTGTGGGATTATATCATATTCAAAGTTCTTGAAAATTGGTTTAAAGTTTAAAAAAAATTAAATTGATTTCTTAGGTCATTTAAAATGAGCTCAATATTTTTTTTATACCATATCGGTCTTTGATGCACGTCAAAAACACTCGCCTATTTTGGAACAGTGACCAATAGCTATCAGCCTATTGGTAAAAAAAGTACATTAAATTAAAAAAGATTCGATGTTATTTATTAATTCATGATTGATTAAAAATGTTATTTCTTCATTCACTTATGGTCAACAGTTTTTCAAAATACCTACCGGGCATGTGCAGTCACGTAAAAAGCCCAAAAACACCGAACAATCGAAAAATTGACGCTAGGAAAATAAGTCAATTAATGCGATGAATCGAAGGCTTAAAATCAATTTAGCGACTCTTACGTACCTGTCTCGCGTTAGATTTGTCAAGGATTACCCAACGCAAATTGCTATTCACCCCTTTGGCGCCCTTTGTACATCTTACACGAGGCACGAGCAAGTGATACGCAATATAGATTTGCACGTGTGTGTGAGTGTGTGTTATTATTTGTCCCGATCCTTTTCGGATCTCTTTTAATAGCCGCGTATACAGACGTACATTCGTAGTCGGAGTTGGCGTCAAATGCAGTCGGGTGCTACAATACGACACCCTCGTCGATGCGCGACACCAACAACATCGGAAGGGGTGTTGTGCGGCGCCCCCCTTTATGCCGCACACCGAATAGCAATGCAAAGATGCTTATATGCATAAATCGACGATGAATGAGACGAGAAAAGAGCAGCGGAGTCGTATACTTACGTGTCGCAATCACAAGTGCGGATTAAATTGACGCCACCGCCGCCCGTCACGTGGGTCGTGGGAAAACTTCGAGTGAAAAAGAAGAGGACTTGAAGTAGTGGCGAACAATTGAGAATCCATTTCGTCGGTGGATAAATTAAAAAGCAATTTGTGTCCAAGAATTTTCAACTTATCGCGATGCAAAATCGATATGCAAAAGTTATTGATTTGCGTGAAGGCTTTCAAAGTCAACTATAATCCTAATTGTCAGCTTATCGATCATAATACAGCACAAGCACCTCCAACATCGATGCAGATCGCTTTCAAAATTCATTAATAGTTAATAGTCTCGGACTTTTCAGTAATTTTTTCGTGCTGCCCCAAATAGCGTCGATCGCGATGTCGTTTAGCAAATATTTTCGTAAAATTCAAGGAAATATCTGAACGATCCGGCCTCGGCGAATGATTTTACATCGACTTGCCGCTAGATGTCACTTTGTCGCCAGGACTGTTCCCGCAAGCGACTAATTGAAACCGTTGCTATATATTGTTGTAGTCGGACTGTGATGTTCGCGAAAGATACTTGAAACGCGGTAGTCAGTTTTGATAATTAGCCCGTGATGTCCTTACCAACGATCGACGCGTATGACGCGAATCCAGGTTTACCTTTCGTACATACATCAATATACATGAGATGGACGGCATGAAAAGACGCAAGCTCTGCTTCATCTCTGAAGATTTATTTATAATTTGAAAATGTAAAATGAATATAATTCCGAAACGTATACATAAAATGTATCAAGCGTCTCGAGAGAGCTTACACGAGTTTCGTGCTTTCACAGAGAGAAGCCGCGCAAACGTATATCGAAGGGAATGCCAAAGCCGAAAAGTGTCGGTAGCAATCGTCGAAATCGTCCGCAGAGCAAGCAAAAGAAAAAGAGAGTCCGATCCTCGCCGGCGTGTATATAATACGAGACGATTCCTAATGTCGCACGTCAACGCGCGAAAAAAAGGAAGCGGTGGACGAGTGCGTTAATGTTTCAGTAGCGCTGGGCTTCTTCCTCCATCTCTCTGTCTTCCGCGTGTGTGTTGGCTTTTTGACCGATACACACAGCAGCCGAAACAGGAGGCGGTCGCGGTGAATGTCACACACTGCTTGTGTGTGTGTGTGTGTGTGCAGCGGCGCGCTGACTGCTGAGAATTTTATAAGCAATCGACTGGCGCTCCGAGTGCCCTTATCCAGCTTATACTATGCCTGTATATCATCGTACGCGATGCGCTTTTTTTGGCCTCTCTCTTTCGTGTGTGTATCTTTAGTAAAATGGTCAGTCTTTATTTTGCGGAAGACTACTACGGGTTTTTACCTGTCAAATAAGGTTTTCCTCGCTGCGCGGCCGCTACTGCTTCTTCTCATCGATTATGGATGCGCCTGTCACTGCGCGGGTGCCCGCGAGAGGGAGGGTAAAATTATTTTTAACCCGTCGGTGCGGCTACTTATCCTTGCCTTCTTTCTTCGTTCGAGCGTGTGTATCGTCGGGACGATAGTTACGACGATTTAATCGACGAGGCATTTCGCAGACGATAAAACGCGTCGCGCGCGACTCGGTCTAATCCCGAATCGAATAACACGACGATACCGACGATAATAAATAATTAATGAAAAGTTGATTTTATTATAAAACGTCGTCGCGCGCAAGAAAATGTTTGCTACTTATTCGGATGATACTTAGCGTATATAAAAGATATTCGACGGGGAGAGAGAGATAAAAAGACGCGCACAGAGCGAGAGCGACACTGAACATATTATCCGCTTAGTAACTATTACACTCTGCGCCATTATGTAGCCTGACCCGATTATAATATATTATACGAGGCGGATATATGTGCAGTGTACTCGGCAGCAAGTATTCGGCAAAGAAAAAAAAAAGGGAAAAAGAGATTCTAAAGAGAGAGAGAGAGAGAACCGATATCGTCTCGAATTACAAAGGGTTTATATCTCAAAAGGATTTGTTGCCACTCTAGCGTGGTGGCGCCATGTATAGATATATATGTATAATATTATATACGCACTACTCGTATGCAACACGCGCACACAGAACGGGATGATGCTGCGCTAATACTACGGGAAATCGTCCTTTTACATGAAATTCCCTATGGTACATGTCTTGCTTGCCATGTATGCATTTGGCGCAGATATATGTATATGGGAGGGGTGAGGGAGTTAATGCAGTTACGTACACACTCGACTGCCGCTCGCAGCGGAGTGTATTACGAACGCGACGTACCAGCGAGAGTATTATACGGAGTACGAGAGATATTATTATTCGCTGCGAAACGGAAAATTTCTTTCGTTTAAAAAAATGATCATCATTTTATATGAGGATACGCGCAGTGTCTTTCGAAATCACAGGTGTTAAGCTCATTTTTTAATTCTTACATTCTATTTTTTTTTCGCGCAAACACGCAGTAACGCTAAAATGTTTTTAAATCGACCCCTAACCCTTCGCTTTATTAAGCCGTACTACGAAAAAGTAGCATTACACAGAGCTCATCGTCTTTTTCCTGCCTCTGATCTATTGCATTAATTAACAGGGCACACGATGATGCTGATGATTATGATTATGATGTGCACTTGCCAGAAGCCGAGCGAGCGAGATAGAAGCCGAAGCGAACTTTTGAACTGAAAGATAGGAACAAGTAACGAATATTGCGTGACAGTGGCCCCTCTCGAATATTAAGCCGCTACTCTCTCTCTCTAAAACTTGGCTGCTTTATATCTCTCTCACGGCGTGCCTCCGAAAATATATTCATATATAATGAGCAGCTAAATTATGAAACAAGCTTAACCCCTTGTTCACTCTCGCGGACTTGGCCATGTTTCTGCAGCAGCAGCGACGGCAGCAGCGTCGACGTGACTCCTTTTCAACAATGTATATAAGTATAGATGTACAACGTAGCACCTCGAGATTTTGTACGCGCGCAAAAAAGGAAGAGACCCTTTTCTTTCTCTCCTCTTTTTTTTCGAGCCGAAAGCTGTGCGCAGTGGATTTTTCTTTTTGCTGTAACGCGACGAGAAAAATCTTTTTTTTTGTTACCGAATGTAATTCGCGCCTTGAATAATACTTATTTGGGTAGCTGTATACAGTTGTATCAAAGAAGGGCTAAATGATGTAAAATACAAGAAAAAAATAGCGCAGCGCGATATTTATATGCATTGAAAATAGAATTTGGATTTTCCATATTGCTGTAGACTTACGTATACTTACGATCATAAATAATTTCGAAGCTCTTAATCCCTATGTTGTCTAGAATTCTACTGTCATAAACTTTGCGTTTTGATCTTCGAATTTTTAAAAAGTTTCGCGCGAAAATTTACTGATAATTGTTGATAATTGAATTATATTCGTTCGGCTGGCGAATTATTCATCCGTTTGGCATTTGGAATTGCATTAGTATTTACAAATATATTCTATTAGCTCTTATTTTCGCTGCCCGCGTCTCGTTAGAAAGCTTGATTGCAATAATTGTCTACAGAGCTCCATTGTAATTTATATTGAATGCTCGGGCGCGATGGTTTTTCTTATTTAAACGGAAAACTTGCTAATTGAACGTCTCGACGAACTAATTCATTCGCTGATTTCGAAATGTTACGACCATCCGTGAAATCTCGAAAATTTCTTGTAAACGTAAATTACATTCACTGCGACTGTGAGGTAATTGAATTATGCTGTATGGCCAATACGTAATCACACAAAGATACATACAGTTATCTATATAAACTTCATGAAAAATACTTTTTACAAGAAAATAATAGCACTTTCGGTGGTAGCATAGTTATACTTGGTATAATAAAATCAATGAAAGAAAAACTATATGATATAATATTAATTATAAGTTTGAATTATTAACTTATCAAGGCATTTAAAAAAAGAGCGGCATTAAAATCCAAACATACCAATAAAAATGTGACAGTTCGACAATTAAGAATCAATGAAACTAATAAATTTCCAATATCATAATTTAAACGTCGCTACAACATTACGCAAGTATTGCTAGTCATTATTGAAAAAAGGGTAGGAATTGTTTTAAATCTCTTGGTGATAAAGTTGTGATCGAGAGTTATAATTAAACATGCTTATAGATCTTATACTTTGTAACTAAACCGTTCGACTGCTCTAATTTACAATAACTATGTCATAGAATGCCATTTGCCATCGAAAATAGAATGAATGTAAAAGAAGAATTATGTAAAATAATGTAAAATATGAACATTTAACATGAATAAAACTATATTTTTGTAAATAAATGAGTATGAGCTTATAAGACATATATTATACAAGCATGGTATAGAGCATACAGAAATATTTTTTAGATTTTGATTTATTTAAAGATACGAAAAGTAAGTAATTAATAATACATGTTTACCTTTATTTTGAGATTTTCTTTCCAAACAGTCATGTTACATGTCTGGAAACTACAAATAAGAAGGATCTGTATTAAAAGTTACTTCACTGAAAAAATTATTCGTTTTTTTCTCTTATTCACTATTTTGTAGACCTGTATTTTCAAAAAAGTGACATATTATTTTGGAGCATCAAAATTTGTCTTCATAAACTATGGAATGGTATCTAAAATTATAATTGAATCTTTATTAAATTTTCAACGGAACCGTAAGAATAGTTTTTATCAACATTCATTGAAAGAAAATACTTTTTCACACACCTGCATTTGTTTCAAATTCTAGAATATAATTTTAAGTTTTTTAAATAATTCGATTATTTTTACCTCGTCAGTTCTCTTTCAAAAAATGAATGTGCTAAATAGCGTAAATAATTTTGAACCGACTCAGTTCCCGTGTACATAAGTGAATCGCTATTAAATTGTCATAAACTTGATGGGTTTAATGAGTTATTAGTTTTCGATTATTTTTTTATTAATAATGTGCTTCAATTTACTCTAAAAATTTTTGGATTTTTTTTACTATAATGAGATAACATTGGAGGCGGGAAGTCGAACACTTTATTGAATTGAAAAATGTACAATCTACCATGATCCATGATCCATAGTAGGAGTGTACGATTACCCGAAAAAACTCGACTACATTGAATTTTCTTTTGAGTTCCCCATTTAAAAAAAAGAAAAAATCCATTCGACGATCTATGACCGGGTTATGTGTAGAAGCAGCTTAGCTGCAGTGTCTCTGTATTATTTCTACTTTCTCTTGTGCTTCCTCTGCTGACACCTGAATTAGAATTCATCGAATTCGGTAACAATTAAAAGTGTAAGTCTAGCGAAGTAGCGAAGCGGGCGTGGCCTGTGCTTAGCCATCTGCTACTGACGCTATAGCATTAAACGGCCTTCGCTATGCTAGATTTACGCTTTCTAATCATTACCGAATTCGATATGACTCTGACTGCACATAGCTACTTTGATCTCTTGTAGCTTCACCTACGAGTTCTTAATTCTCTATACAGATCGTAGTGCATGTAAAAAAGATCAGTACAGGTTACGACGCTGCAACGTGAACATCAAACAGATATAGTGATACTCGTGAAAAAAAAAATAGTAAAAAACATTTCATAAGTTAGAAGTGATTGTGAATTGTGTTTGAGTTCAAAGATGGAAAGTTTAGAGACATTGAAGAGTTTGCAAAAAAATACCAACTGGGAGATCGTAGATGAGCGGCGCAAATTTATCCGTCAAGTTTATCCTTTATTAATACAATGGTACTCGTACGGCCGATCCCCACGTGACGTTTTTCGTTCCGAAGACGTCGAGCGTCTTGCCATGGATTACATCAACTTTTTTGACAAAGACAAAGAATATATAATGAAACTTGGAGTGTTCATTAGAGTCGTGGCTTTACTTGGCTACAAAGACGAGCCCGAGCTCGATGGAGACGGCAAGCCATCATCGCGTCGCACAACACCGGTGCATCATGCGGTGCATCATGCGGCTAAACAAAATTTTTACTCAATAATCAGTCAACTATTTGAGATCTACAACCGATACGACGTAAATTACACCGACGAATCTGGACTGTCGCATTTCCATGTGGCCTGCAAATATGGCTTGGACAATGAAATCAAGAAATTCCTCGAGCTCGGCCAAGATCCTAATTGCCTCTGGCCAGAAACTGGAGATTCACCGCTACACTTGTATCTGAATGGTAAGTATTACGTGGACAACACGGAAATGATTGAAGTACTGCTCAGAAAAAGTGCTGATCTTAATTTGGCCAACAAGAACGGATTGACGCCACTGCACTTGATAAGCAAGAATTACATTTTTGATCCGGCAAAGTTTTCAATTCCTGACGTAGCGAAGTTGTTATTCGAGATCGCCGACGAAAAACAACAGCCGTTGCAGGTCGATGCCCGTGACAATTACGGTAACACACCATTGCACTTGGCTGTGCTCCACTACAACGTTTATGTAACTGAAATGCTGCTGAGAAGAGGCGCCGATCCGAAATTGGCCAACGACGAGGGATCGACACCTTTGCACCTATTTTACATGAGAAAGATTTATTATGATCGCGAGGATGCATTGGAGCCATTTTTCAAGATCTGCGACGAAGTCAATCAGTCGGTGCAGGTCGACGCTCGAGACAAGTTGGGTCGGACACCGCTGCAGTTGGCCGTGGCGAATCTCTGGCCAGATTGCATTGATATTCTCTTCGAACGTGGCGCTGATCTGTCAATTTTCATTTTTCCCACTGACAGTTATTCCAACGAGAGTTACAATAAATTAAGTAATGAAATTGCGTCCGATTACAGATTGAGACTAGCGTCCGGCGTGTTGGCCGTCGTCGAAAAAATTGAGAATAGAGGATATCAACTGAAGCGAAGTGACGCCTTGGCGATCATGAAATTTTTCGCTAAGTACAAATTGTTGGCGAATTCAGCAGATCTTGATAAATTTTGGTACGACAACGAGATGTTCATAACTGAAGCAAAAGAGATACAGATACTTCCGGGTCTGTCGCTCGATAAAGTGGTTCGACTGCGACCCGAGGAGGCGGCAAAATTACTCACATATGAGGACTACTGGAAGCTTGCTTGCTCATTTGATTTGGGTTTGCAGTCCAATAAGTATCGGGAGCTTAGTACTGATAATCTGGTCGAGAAAGTATCGAGAGGATTTTTTCGGAGTTGGGCCCTGGATCCTTTCTGGGAGCTGATACATTACCGACTGCCACTTGAGTGCTGTGACATGATAACAGAGGAATTGAAGAACGAGGATTTATATAATATTTGCTTGGCTGCTGCAGGAAAAAGCTCGTGATGTCAACATCAGCTTTTTTGTAGTATTTTTTTATATTTATTGTAATTAAATGTTGCTTTGTTTACATGTTATTCAAATAAATAAATAAATTTGAAAGAATGAGTTTCGATTTTGCTTTTTACAAAGAGGAAGCTATGTGATGGGTTTGAATATGAGTTTCTGAACCAGACCTTGTAGGACAATCTGGTTTATATATTTGTAAACTGGTGGCAACAATTGTTGCTAAAGCTGAGCGAACAATTAATTTTAATAATTACGATTAAATACTTTACTTATACATCAAATGTAAAAATTTTTTTCAATTTTTTTTTCAATTTCAAAAAAAATTTTTGTTGTTTCTGAGACGATAATAAAATCTGGTGATAAGCCTTTCCCTTAATTCCCTAGTGTAATCTTCGCTCTTACTTATTAAGAAGGTAGAAAAAAAATATTATTTTTTTTTATTTTTAACAACAAGTAAAAACCATCTTTGGAGGTTGCTCCTTGTCAATAAATTGACAGCGGTTTTTTTTAAGTGTAGATGTTCTAGAAAGTCAAAATAATTCTTCGAAGAAATCGTCGACAAGTTGGGATTTGAAACTGGTTCAAATATTTTAAAAATAAAGTACAAGCAGATTAATCGGTAACTTAATTGTAAACAATACGACCATGAACGATTTTGACATAGTTTGAAACACTGATCATGTTTATAATGAAAATTTTTCATTTCTTGATGAAACAAGCTGTAGTATCGGAAGATAAATTTTACTCATTAAGTTTTCAAAATAGAAGAACCCATCGTTTGATAAAAGAACGAAAATGGATAAAAGTGAGAAAAAATCTGAAGAAGCTGCTTCAAGAAATAATTTAAGTAGAGTTAACATCATTATTTCAGACGACAAACAACATATTAGTGATATTTGTCTGGAGGCCTTTACACCAGAATCGAGCATGATAACACACCGTAATACAATTCACAATAAACAAAACGATTTTGCATGCGTCAATTGCGAACAGAAATTTGAGTTCCGAAGTCATCTAAGTAGACACCAAATATCAGAACATAAACGCCACAAAGATTTTGCATGTGACAATTGCGAGAAGAAATTTGTGAAAAAATCAAGTTTGCTTACACACCAAAAACTAGTACACAAAAATCGCGAAGATTTCTCATGTAACAAGTGTGAGAGAAAATTTGAAAATAAGTCAACTTTACTTAAACACAACAGAATATTCCACGAAGTTTTCAAAGATTACTTATGTGAAAAGTGTGCGAAAAGATTTGGAAATAAACAAAGTTTACTTTTGCATATAAAAACAGCCCATGAGCGTCGCAGAGATATCATATGTGACAAGTGCGAGAAAAAATTTGAATTAAAATCGACTCTGCTCTTTCACCAAAAGACAGTCCATGAAAGTTGTGAAGATTTCACTTGCGACAAGTGTGAGAAGAAATTTGGGAAACGAGGCAATTTGATCAAACACCAAAAGACAGTCCATGAGGGTCGGAAAGATTTTGCATGCGACAAATGTGAGAAGAAATTTGGACAAAAAATAAATTGGCTTCGGCACCAAAAAACAGTACACTATGGTCGCAAAGAATTCATATGCGTCAATTGTGTGAAGAAATTCGGAAGTAAATCAGATTTGTTGAGGCACCAGGGAACAGTTCATGAGGGTCACAAGAACTATGCATGTCACAAATGTGAGAAGAAATTCGGACAAAAACCCCATTTGCTTTTCCATCAAAAAACAGTTCATGAAGGTCGCAAAGATTACGCATGCAACAAGTGCGATAAGAAATTTGGGGCAAAATCGAAGTTGAGTCGACATCGAAAAACAGTGCACGAAGGTTGTAGAGATTACGCATGCAATAATTGCGAGAAGAAATTTGGGGAACGAAGCACTTTGATCAAACACCAAAAAACAGTTCACGAAGGTTGTTACAACGATTACGCATGTGACCAGTGCGAGAAGAAATTTACACAAAAACCGAGTTTATTGTATCACCACAGGACAATACACGAAGGTCGCAAAGATTACGCATGTGACAAGTGCGAGAAGCAATTTGTAAAAAAATCAAACTTTTTCATTCACCAAAGAAACGTTCACGAAGGTCGCAAAGATTATGCATGTGACAAGTGCGAAAAGAAATTTGGACAAAAATGGAATTTGCTTAGGCACCAAGAAAGATATCACGAAGATTTTGCACATGACAAGTGCTAGCAGAAATTTGGACAAAAATCAATTTTGATTAAACATCAAAGAACAGTTCACGAATATCGCGAAGATTTTGCAAACGAGAAGTACGAGAAGAAATCGTGTACTTCATCTTTGACACCAAAAAACAGCCCATAAAATACACAGAAACTATCTATCGGACAATTCTCGAAATTTGTTAAGTTTACGTCTGTGATAATTGCGATAAAATTTTTGTGTACAAACGCAATTTAATTCTCCACATCTGATTTGCTTATCAGGGCAAAATTTTTGCATGTTAATAGACGAAAAAATGTACAAAATAAAAATCAACTCCCGTCATAAATAAGTTCATAACCAATTCGCATACTCAGTAACTTTTTATTAAGCCCCAAGCTTACTGAAAAAAATGAAATTTCTTGAATGCAAATGCTAGTAGTAGTATATTCCAGAATTATTCCAGAAGACTTATATTCTAGAATATATTGATTTTTGAAAGATTCCTGATCAAGTTCAGTAAAAGTTCCATAGGAGATCATTTTTTTACCACTATATAATAATCATGTTTATCATGATAGTACCCGTTTTTCACAATCGTTTGCTTTGCTCGTAACTCTTATCGTTCAAACGTTTTTCTCTCATAACTCTCACGTCAATCTCACGTCAGATGATAATCAAGTTTTTATGTACAATTTATTTTTCATACGAATGACTCGAACTCATTGCAATCACATGCTTAAAATAGTTCTTTAAAGAATAATGTACATTTTACCAGTAAAATAATTTTCTTGACAATTGTAAATATGTGTAGATATCTGCACATATGTTTTTTAAAAGTTCAATAAAAATTATGCCAAAATGACTTAGTCTTACCTAATATCAACTATCATTACACCTATGTAAATTGTCATTGTGGCGTTTTCAGATTTCGCGTACCATCAATTACAACTCTCTGTTCATTCTTCGGTTACTCGATTTCTCCAACTATTCAAGCAACTTCAGCTAAACCAATTAAACATGCACCAGTGAAAGATTTTGATCAATTTGCCGACCGTGATAATTTCTGTTAAAGGAGATGTAATTGGTAATAAAAATAGGATCTTACGGAATAAATCAACGTGAAAACCATTGAACAATTTTATTCAAACCAAAAAATGTTTTCTACATATCTTCAAAATTTATTAGAATCGCTGATGATTGTTTCATTCTTAATTACCTTGGTATTTTTATCTATTCACCATCTTATTTTGATACTTCGAATTCAATTTTTCGAGTTTTAAAAAATTGACTACTTTTAGAAAACGCGGCAAATGAAAGTTTGCGCGGGGGTGGCAGTTTTACTAATCCACAAATGATTAGAGATACTCAAAATATTATTATGAATGAACATTTTTAAATTAGCCTTCCAAACGTGTATGCTAAATTTTATACATTCATTAAGTTTTAATGCGTGAGAGATGCGCCGAATCAATATGGGCTTTAAGTTTATACTTGTATTTAAATGCCTTACTGCATGTATCTCATTTATAAGTGATGCTTTCATGTATGTCTTTGATGTGTTTTTTGAGATTGACCTGAGATGAGAATGTCTTTCCGCATGTATGTCATGCATGTTTGATACCATTGTGCTTCTTATCAATGTGCCTTTTGACACTTACTTTATGTAAGAACTTCTTTCCGCAAATATCACACGCATGTTTGATACCATTATGCATTGAATCAATATGGATTTGAACATAACTTTTAGATGTGAATTTTGATTTGCATATATCACATGAATATGTGACACCCATGTGCTTTGCTTCTATGTGGGTTTGGAGATCACCCTTTTGTGTAAACGTCTTTCCACAAGTGTGACATGGGTGATTGATACCGTTATGCACCGAATCGATGTGCCTTTTGAGACTACCGTTT
The DNA here is from genome assembly GCF_000599845.2 of Trichogramma pretiosum. Lineage (NCBI taxonomy): Eukaryota > Metazoa > Arthropoda > Insecta > Hymenoptera > Trichogrammatidae > Trichogramma > Trichogramma pretiosum. The sequence continues at coordinate 726,597 of NW_019641630.1, forward strand.
ACTGTAAATTTATTTCCGCATATATTACAAGCATGTGTTATACCACTGTGCTTCGCATCTATATGAACTTGGAGATTGCCCTTTGTTATAAATTTCTTTCCGCATATATCACATGCATGTTTGACACCGTTGTGCATTGAATCCACGTGGAATTTGAGATAACTTTTTTGTTTGAATGACTTTTCGCAAATATCACATGAATATGTGACGCCATAGTGAATTGAATCCATGTGAATTTTGAGATGATCTTTTCTTGAGAATTTATTTTTACATATTTCACATGCGTGGCTTGTATTATTTTGCATCGGAATGATCCGAGTTTTGAGCCTTCGCTGGTTGTTAAACTTCTTTGAAATTCTTTTTTTTTCGTGTTGTTCGATAGTTTTACTCAAATTCGATTCTTCAGCAACGTCACCGAAAAATTCCTGCTTTACTGTCCCTATGGGCTCCATTTTATTTACATTTTTAGTCTTACAACTATCGCTATCTTCTATACTCCAAAAAGAATTTTGAGAATCTTCTTCAATTTTTTTGGTTACCAATGAATTGATGTTAGGTTTGACGTCTTCACATTCAACGACTATTTCCACTTCCTCATCAAGCTCACTTTCAAGTTTAACGTCACATTTTCGAAGTGTATGGGTCTGTTGAAAAATAAAATCTATGTAAAAATTGCCATAAGAATACAATAATATAAGTACGCATAATTATTAACTCTTACTGCATTTCCTTTCAGAAACGGTGAGAGATGGAAGTTTTCAAGATCAGGTTTCTCGTCATTCATTTCACTATCATTTTCACTGTTCGGCACGTCACCAGGTTCCTTTTTCGCCCTGAAATAACTTGAAAGAGGTTAAGTATTTTGTTTCGATGTCATTATTTGATTCTCATAAAACTACCTGACAGCACTTTTAAATAAATCACTGGATTCCATCTGTCAGTTGGAATTAGCAAACCATTAATTAACGTTGATCAGGCCAACTGAACGGGAAAACTGAAAAAGAGCCAAAACTGCGCTCTGCCTATTGTGTATTGCGTGGCATGCAGGACCTCTCCGTGCGTCGCACTGCACCGCAAGGTGTTTGGTTATGCACATATATACCATTGCGATATCTCTAGCACATCTTTTCAAAATATAGCCGAGCTCTGCACAGTTCTATTCGGCAGTCTTTTTGCCATACAAAGCGCTTTGCGCGCCTAAAACTTGTTCTACATTCAAAAATTCATAACAATTTTTCTAATGCTGGATTTGTAAAACATTGCGTGAAATTGACATTAAGATGTGATTTTTTAATGCATTTAACTCATCGTGATTTTTAATCTTTGAATTATTTATTCCAATTAGACCCAAATTTATAAAGAGTGATTCCCATCTAGCAGTGTTCTAACTTTCAATAGTACAGCTATGTACACATTTGGTGGTGCTTGTCATTAATCATTGAGGAAATTTGTAAATAATAATGAAAATGTTTATTTTATACAGAATTGATTGAACAAAGGTGTCTAAACCCTTCTCTTCTGTACAAGAAAGACATAATATTTACAAATCGCGAGTTAACATTTCAAATATATTAACGCAAACGAAGTCATTAAAATTATATCTATTGAAGACATTAAATTGTGCATCTCATGACTAATGAACGGTAAAAATTTTTTTTATCAACAATATATTATTACGTTAAAATAAGAAATGAAAACCGAGTACTAGTATAATCTAAAATACATATATCATATGCAATATGAACTAGATTAAACTATGAATAATAGGATTAAAATTTCACGCCTATCAAAACCTTACATAGCTGTAAAGACCCGAACGTAAATACAGAATTCCTTTTTACTTTTTCTTTAAAAAAATCCTGAACTATCACGCTCTTCTTTGTTTTCCATAATTTTTATTAAAAAAAAAAAAAAGTGAAAATACAATTTTCGAAATGTAACACCCATTTAATGCGGTTATCTCGCTGCTTTATTTATTACACTACCGGAGTCCCTTGCTAAAGTCATAAGATAATACTTTCTTAGTATGTATAATAACAAAAATATCTATATGAAATTATAAGCATTATGTGCATTATTAATCAGGACTATTGTGCAAGCTACTTTCCAGGAATAAAAGGGGTGCTTCAATTCGACTCGAGGAAGGTTTTGTGTTACTTTTTTTCAAACTAGGCTAGATACATATTATATAGGATTAGAAAATATGAATTTCTTTGAATTCCCGCTCATTTATTAATGCGAAACGCGCACATTTGCACTCGTGCTAGGTGGCGCGCTTGCCCTGTGTGTCCGTGTGTACGTGTGGGTGTGTGTGTGCGGGTGCGCGCAAGCTCTCCTTTTTACACAAGCGCGCAAATAATAAAGTTCATAATAGCGGACTCTTGACAAAGGAATCGAATTTTCATAAACCGAAATGGATGTAGGTATACTTGTGTGTATAATCACGACCGATCGATATCAACACTAGCGCGACTCGCCGCGGCTGACCCACCGAGTTTAATAAATTATGTCGAGATCATGAAAATAAATAATTTATAATTTTCACCCAAATCCTTTGGAATCGATCATACGGCGATGAAAGCACGAGCTCAGTGTACAGGAATCCGATTGGAAAAATTGATGAAAGAGGAAAAAAACAGCTCGTGAATTCCCGTGCAGTGATTTTTCGTTCGAAACGCATCGCGCTAAATATCAAACGCTTTTTTGAATTATGCATCTAGCCCCGGCCAAAGAATGTACACTCGCACGTGTAAGCTCTACTCGATCTCGAGACTGCGCGTACGCGCTCGGAGCCCCCTCGTCACTCTGCTTTTTTTTTATATACGCGGAGCTTACAGGTTCTTTCTCGTCATTCTTGTTGCTATTGCTTCGTGCGTTTAATCGGTCTTTCTCTCTCTCTCACTCTTGAATTCCTCATTTTCATTATTTACAGAGCTGCCTGGAAAATCCTCAGTGATTTCGAAAACTGTTGCGTTCATTTTTTTTTCCTGTGAATGCACAGAATGAAAACACGAATGCTTTTGTTTATTTTTAATTAATTTACAGGCAAACTTTGCAGCTTGACACTGCAGAAATGAAATACTCTTGGTCAGCCAACTTTCATGTTTTAATAAGCTGTATATGGAATCAATGATTCAATTCATAATTCGGCTTTTCATTGCTGAATTCATTAACCGTATCGTTGATATGTTGTTTTCATTTACTGCCTTTTTATTTTTGAATCTTTTTCAAAAATATCGTTTGCTCGTATGAGAAGTACGCGTGTACGACGAGGTCTTTTTGATATTGATAAAATTTTCGCATATCAAAAATAAAATAAAATTCAAAAATTATTAATTTTGACTCAGACTTTTGTATTTATTATAAAAAGATAACGAATGGAAGATAGTAGATTTCACGATGCACATATGTTCGGCTAGACTAGCTCGCCACATTCAGTGATATTACTGCTCGTGTAAACGTGCGTCCAACCCTTTAGTTGAAAAATTGCAATGAATTTCATTATTTTACTATGAAAAAATTGAAATCATCTTTTACTCAAAATCGAAACTCCGAATTCGTTTAAAATATAAATTCCGGTGTTTACATTTTAATAAGTGAATGGTGTCGTATTTTTTCATCTTCAAAGGAATTACAATATGACCGAAATTAAACAATACAATAGTACAATTTGCAAATTGCTTTTAAGCAACATTACCGAGTGCAACTTAATTCTAGAAAATGATGCGATTCAGGGCAAGCCTACGAGACCTCCGCGGGTCAATGATGTTGACACGGACCTAATCGTAAGTACATTTATTTTTTTTTCTATTTGAATCTTAAAATTATATTTTGAATTTTTATTCAGTGGTGGCATCATCGGCTCTACCCAATCGTCTTGTTTGGACTAGCGATTTCTTTTATCACCCTATTTGTTTCATTGTGTATTTTCATCAGTCTTCGGTAAGTTGATTATTTATTTTATTTAATCCATGCATTTGTAAAAGCCATTTTTTTTGGTAAAGTCGATTGCAGAACACGCGCGTGAGAATACACATCAATTTCTTTGCTGCAGTGGCACTGGAGTCATTAGCTTGGCTAATTCTACTTTCCATTTTTGGATACGAAACATTTTTAATCAGCATCACCGAAGATTTACATATTGACGATGATATTGTAAGTATTGATCATTTATGAAATCGATATATTTATGAAAAAGATAACTCCATCGCATCGATCGATAAATCATTAATCGAAAAATTTCAACGTTCGAAACAGTCGGTACTTTGCAGAGCCCTCATGATCTTTGGAAACTATTTCGAGTTGAGCAGTTTCACGTGGGTTTCGATGGAGAGTTGGTACTTTTTTAATTTCATCTGTAGGACTCCTTACAAAGGATTGACATCCATAAAACCTCTACTGTTGCCTGGCTGGGGTAATTTGAATCGGTATTAAAATTGCCCAATCAGACGAAACTAATATTATTTTTTATTTTCTTCGAGGTGTCCCGTTAATTATCATAACAACTTACGTAATTATTTATGCATCTGCGGTCGATACGAATTTCTGTTGGGTCGACGTCGATATAAAAATGAACATCGTGGCCATACCAGTTTTCATCATGGTTTTGGTAAAATTAAAAATTGTCATGAACAAAAAAAGTTTTCTATTTTCCCTGCTCTCCTCGAATTCATATATACATTAATCTATTTTTAGATAAACGTTTGCTTGTTCTGCCTGAGCGTCAAAGTCCTGTTCTGCAAGCTCAACTGCAGCGTCACTCATCAGAGACAAAAAAACTTTTGGAAATGGTTTAAGTCAACACTCATGCTGGTGCCATTGTTCGGGGCTTACTACATATTTTTCAGCATAGAGCCTTGGTTACAAGATAAATATGTCAAAGCCTACTTCGTCAATGCTCTGCAGATCGTTTGCTCTTTCCACGTAATACAATCGAAAATAATTAATGAGATCTCTTTTGTTACCGTGAAATATATATCCTATACACGCTCTGGTTATTTTCTTTTTTGCAGGGCTTTTTAATAGCCACGTTGTATTGCTTCATGAATAACGAGGTAAAAACCGAGATCGCGAGGGCCTGGAACAATTGGAGATCCAAAAAGGAAATATATTGCAAGCACTGCGAGCGCTTGCGAGAGAGGCGCAAAGTCGCGAAGAAAAACGAGCGCAGCGGCAGCAGCAGCGACAAGTCGGAGTCCGTAACTTTGAGCTTGATAAATAACGTGTAAAAGAATTTTCACCACAGAGCATTGAAAACGTCATAACAATTCTAATAAATACTTTGAATGCAATGTGTTGTTGGTGATTTTTGTGACTCGAGAAAAAAAAATTGTATGCATGTATTCGGTTAGTTTGAATAGTTGATTCCCGGCGAGTTCCTGGACAAGCCGGACTCGTCGTGAAACGTCCTGGACGCTGGAGCAAGGAGTCGCGTAGATTTATGTATATTACATATATATGCATATCTCTCTCTCTCTCTTTGGGAGAGCGTGCGGTCACGGAAAAGGTAATTTTGCCTCGGCGCTCAAAGCGCCAACTCGATTACACACACTACACAGCAGCAGCAGCAGCAGCAGCAGTGGACTGGACGCGAGGACCAGTGAAATCCAATCATCCCGCAGCACTACTGCTCGTCGTCGTCGTCGTCGTCTCTATCTCTCTCTGTGCTCTCTCTATGTGCTCCGTTGCGTGTACATCCCAGCGTGAAATGCGCCCCGCGCGCACGCCTGTATATTTATGGATGTATAATATACAGGCAGTGGCGCGCATACCTACGGCGGCGGCTCTCACTCGACGAGCGAGCGAGCGAGCTGGCACTATTTGCATTCGTAACGAATACGCACATACGAGAATTAGCCTACGAGCAGTAGTAGAGCACTCTTAATTTCATGCGGAAAAATGATAAAATCGACGCGCGATGCAACGCGTGAGAGCTTTCGCGCCCGAGCTTGCGCGCAAGCTCTCGTGTACTCGAGTAAATGGCTTCTCTCTCTCTCTGCATAGATTACAACATCGAGTGTGCGACAACTTCAAAAAGATATCAAGAAAAAATATCGTAGAAAAATAAATACTCGATCGCGATTCACGCGCGCTTGCGATGCGCGGAGGAATTCGCACGGAAGAAAGTATTATATCGTATACACGACACGAGTTTGTATTAACGCGTGCTCACATTTTCCGCTCACTCCTCTCGTGCAATCTCACGGTACAGCCGCAAGAGAATCGGAAGCAGTAATAGCATAACGCGGAGAGAGAGAGAGAGTATGTAATATAAGTTAGTCCCCAATGGACGTGTGCGGGTGTATATGCTAATGCATAAATATACACATATATAAAAGCGTATATAGATTGTAAGCTACATACATACATACATACACGCACGCATTATACGTATAGGTATATGTGCTATATATATGCCAACTCTCTCACTCACTCGCTCACTCACTCTCTCTCTATCTCTCTCGACGTAAAGCTGCAGCGAACAAAGTCGAAGCGAAACTCGCGTCCCCAGGCTCATGGACTATTCATGCTTCATTATCATAGCGAATCACGAGCCATCAGCTTTTGATTGTCCAGCCCCAGACCCGTCCTCCTGCTGCTGCTGCTACTGCTGCTGCTCTCCTCGTCCTCCTCCACCTCCGCCCTCCTTCCCTTATTCACCTCACCGGGCTAATGTGCTACGTACGATACGTGTACGCTCGATTTTCTCTCTCTCTCTCACTCGCTCTTCATCTCTCCGAATCAGCACGACGTGTATATATATATGGATGATGGCACGATACGACGTTGCGTGCGCCCAGGACGTTTTCGACCATTATTCAGATCAGCGCGTGCACGGAAGTTAAAGTTCATCAGATCAATTATTTTCTGTATTCTAAGCAATCCTTACCCGTGAAATTGCTGTTATTTTGCGCCCCAGTTCTTTATTCTTTAAATAATATGGCAGACGTGATACCTTCTTCAATTATTTTTTGCTTTGACTTATACAATTATTTCGACTTGGCCACTTGCAGATTTAGAAAATAAAGGTACTCGCCATCTAGCGGCGAAGACTTCAAGTGGTAGAAAACTGGTGGATATTTTTTGGAACAGAGACATTTTCATCGGCAGGTCGTTTAAAGTTTAACATTTGCAACATAAGTGTGACAACAAGGTCGCCGAAACAAGCCAAATATTGTTAACGTATCTTAACAACTTTCAAATGGTCAGTTTTTTTAGCATTAGCTCATTATTAATATTCAGCCTTTTTACCTGGGTATTGATAAATTATTCATGCGAAATTTTCTGTTCATAAATTTGGTCGAAAAAGATCGCTCCGAGCTTTGGAAAAGCTTTTTGTCGGATTTTTTAAGAGTATCGTTGTTCTAAGCCAACGCAAATCAAAATTCACCTTAAACAATCAGAAAATGCCTTTTAAATTTTAAAACTATTGTTTTTAGCATAATTAAATGTATAGAAGTGACGTACGATCGATAACCGTTGGAACAAAAAAAAAATAAGCGAATAATTGCTCGAACTAGTTGAAGAGTAGTCGAAAGGTAACAAACTTGAAAAATATGTCCCGAGTGTCCCCAACGATCTAGCTCAAAATCAGATACTGATCTCGAGAGTCGCGTGCTCCGCTCGGAACAGCAAGGGAGTACTGCAGGGAGTATACGCAGCAATGCTTGCCGAGGTAAGGGCAAACCCGCGCGCATTGTGCGTATACAGTGTATACACAGTGTGCGGGCGCGCGAGCACAAAAAGAAAGGGGGAAAAAAAGCAGCGGATGAGAAAGTGATTTTCCTCGGTGAAAGGAGTATAGAGGTAAACGAGCTATTTGTTAGCCGGTGCTCTTATCAAAGTCGACTTTGTCATCGCGCAAGGATATACCAATCGTGCGTAAGGTGCGTATACGTGGAATGAAAGAAAAATAGTTAAAAGGAAAATCCAAGAGCGTAGGATACGAAAGAGTAAATAAACTATGGAAAAAGAGGTTTAAATGTACGAGTTGTCGTGCACCAATACAATGTACAGGATGCACAGTAGGTTGTCAGCTGTATATCGGTAGAAAATAGAAGCTTTTGACCTTTCTCGAACGTACATCTATATACATCATCAACTTTACAAAATTTTCATCCAAGTGCGCGCTTTACGAGGAACGAGGAGGAGCTTAAAGGGTGGCGGCAACTTTTTGCAAAATATTCATCAGAAACGACGCAAAGCCGTGCGTTTGTAAAATTTCACATATTTTGCACGTTTGACTCTCGCTGAAGCTCTTGTTCAAAGCCAGAGAACGCGCAAGAATAGCTGTAGGTATATACGCGAGCGGCGGGAGATTCAGCACTCGCATCCGGGCCAAACGCTTAGCCGTATTGTCTCTCTCTCTCTCTCTCTTCTGCGCTGCGTCGGAGGCTCTTGAATCCGCAAGTTTCACTCACTCACACACAGGCGCGCGCCTACGAATTCGTGCGTCCGTCCGTGTGTGCCATCCAGTTGTTCTCCTCTTCTCGCTCGCTCGCTCGTTTACCGGTACGGCTACGAGCTGGTGTGGTGGCACCATTTTGCCGTTATATACACCTACACAGCGTAGCGTAGTAGCGTACAGCCTAGCGTACACTCACATATATACAGTTTGGGAGCGCCAAGCGCGCGCAGAAAGCGCAATGCGAGGCGAGCTTGCTTCTGTAGCGCGAGAGAGAGAGAGAGAGAGAGCGAATTTCCGACGGGTTGCCAGGCAACGGCCCTTGCGCTCAGCTTCATTTATAATTTAACAGCCAATGCGGGCCACGCGCTCACGCTCGCTTTCCTCCTCGCAGTGTGGCGTATAGCTGGCTACCACCCCCGCACACACACACGCACACACACACGAGGCTCCTCTCTACCAGCACTACTACCAACCCCAGGTGCTGCTGCTACTGCCGTCGCTATGCTGCTGCTGCTGCTATTTCTTCGCACACGCAAGCTCACCATCATTGTGCGGAATTGCACCTAGCAGCAGCAGCGGCAGCGGCATTGAATGGAATTAGTATACGGCTTTAACGGCGCGTATACAAAAAATTTCCAACTCTGCGCAGTACGCACGTATGATATGTGTACCGTACTTGTATGTAAGCGCTGTAAATCTCCGAGTTGAGTGAAGCTTTTTCAACTTGCCATTCTTTTATATATCGTTGTTTATGTGCGCTGCTGCTGCACACCGAGAGAGAGAGAGAGCGAAAGATTCACGCGCAGTCGGAAAACGGAGAGAAGCCTACCCAAAGAGATATTTTGCAAGGGTTATATAACGCGATCGAGTGACTTTAATGCTCTCCGTATATGGTTTTCCTGCAACGCATTATTTTATTCATAATATCCTCAAGGATACAATAATACTTATTATGCGAGAGAGTACAATAATATTTTGGCAGCGCGTGTAGCGATACGGTCGTAAATCGTGCGAGCGCACACATCCCCCGTTAACTATTCATTCGTAAACGCAGCGAGCACATCGAGCATTGAATAGTAATGATTGTTAGTAGTGCAATATCCCGATCGTCGCGCGATGCTTATTATATGGATGAAAGCCGAGCTGTAACGCTAATTGTAGATTTCGCGTTTTACGAGAGTTGGGTTTGGATGATTTTTATTGACTTTTTACGAGAATTTTGATTTGAAAACGAGTGAAGTCGAGTGTTTCGTTTATTAGTTAATGTTATATTTAGTGCTAAGATTGTGATTTTTACTATTACTGATATTACAATTTTACACTCTTAGTATTTTTATTATTTGAACATTGAAAAATGACACCTGATAGGTGATAAAGGCTTTCCAATCAATCGATATTCATTTTTCTTTTGCTATAATTGTTAATACAACGTCCAAGTTAATACTAATTTATTAAAAGTAAATAAGTTTTGAAAATCAGTTCAGACTTTTCTAAAAATTTACAGAAATTTTTTCACATAAACAATGACAATGACAAAATATATCACGTAAGTCTCAATCATTTTGACACAATTTTCATTGAAATTTTAAAAAATACATGTACAAATATCTATACATATTTAACATTGTCAATTATCATTTTTTGCAACCGTCATAAACTGTTGTTTCGTGTTTGAACAAATGCGCATTTGGTCTTAATTTTTTTTTGTATTTTTATGTTACTCTTGTATACTGCTATTTGGTGCCTAATCAGATTTGGTTTTGCTCCAAATTTTTACTCGAAGCCTTCACGTGCAAAATCTCTATCGTGGACTGTCTTTTGGTGAGAGAGCAAATGATGTTTTTGTCAAAATTTTTTTCACACTTGACACATGCGTAATCTTTTCGACTGTCTTGTATATCACTTTGGTGCCTGAGTAAATTCAGTTTTTGGGTAAATTTTCTCGTGAACTGCTTTTTGGTGCCTAATCAAATTGGATTTAACCCCGAATTTTTGCTCACAGTTATCGCATGCGAAATCTTTGCGACCTTCGTGAACTGTCTTGTGGTGAGAGAGTAAATGGGCTTTCTGTCCGAATTTCCTCTTGCACTTGTTACATGCGTAATCTTTGCGACTTTCATGTATGGTTTTTTGATGCAAAAGCAAATTTGATTTTTGTCCAAAATTCTTCTCGCACCTGTCACATACGAAATATCTGCGACCATCATGTACTGTTTTTTGGTGGACAAGCAAATTTTGTTTTTGTCTAAATTTTTCTTCGCACTTGTCGCATGCAAAGTCATAGCCATCCTTATGGACTGTTTTTATGTGAAAGAGCAAATTACATTTGTATCCGAATTTCTTCTCACACCTGTCACATACATAATCTTTGCGACCTTCATGGACGGTCTTTTGGTGAACGATCAATTGCGGCTTATATCCAAATTTCTGATCGCATTTGTCGCATGCGTAGTTTTTGCGACCTTCGTGTACTATCCTCAAGTGGACCAGCAAATGCTGTTTATGCCCAAACTTACTTTCGCACTTGTTACAGACGTAATCTTTACGACCCTCGTGTACTATGTTCTGATGGTCGATCAAATGATGTTTACGTCCAAATTTTTTCTCACATCTGTCACATGAGAAATCTTTACGTCCCTCGTGGACTACCCTTTGGTGCCTAAACAAATCCCATTTACTTCCAAATTTTTTCTCGCACTTGTCGCATTCGTAATATTTGTGACCATCGTGAACTGTTTTTTGGTGTTTGATCAAAGTGCCTCGATTTCCAAATTTCTTCTCGCATTTGTCGCATCCGTAATCTTTGCGACCTTCATGGACTGTTTTTATGTGTCTGTTCAAAGTACTTTGTTCCCCAAATTTCTTCTCGCATTTGTCACATACAAAATCTTTGCAACGCCCATGTACTGTCTTTATGTGCGCGAGCAATCTGTGTTTATTTCCGAATCTTGTGGCGCACTTTTCACATAAGTAATCTTTGAAAACTTCATGGAATATTTTTTTGTGATTGATCAATTTTGATTTATTTTCAAATTTTTTGTCACACTTTTTGCACATGAAATCTTTGCGATTCTTGTGTACTGATATTTGGTGTCTACTCAAATGACTTCGAAACTCGAATTTCTGGTCGCAATGGTCACATTCGTAATTTTTTTGTTCATTGTGAATTGTGTCTCGGTGTTCTATCATACTTGATTCTAATGTAAATGCTTCCTGACAAATATCACAAATATGTTTTTTTTCGTTTGAAAGAACAATGTTAAGTTCACTAGCATTATCTCTTGAGATAACTTCGTCGAATTTCTTCTCATATTTATCCATTTTGGTGCCTAAATTAATTAATCGATCAATCTATTTAGTGTCACGGAAATTGAATGAATAGAATTTATCTTCTGATTTTATGGCTTGTTTCATCGGGAAAGGCAACATTCAAACTAATTTTACTTTACTCATGATGAGTGTTTCGAAGAACTATGTCAAAAACGTTTATGATTGTATTGTTTACAATTAATGTACCGACATACATTGGTTTATATATTATCCTTGGAACAATTTAAAATTCCAACTTAGCGACGATTTTTCGGCTTTGCCTCGGCGCCATTATCACTTGCATGCGGAAGTTTCATTTCTCCCCCTTGTAAGAAAATTTACTATTTTATCTCAAATGAGAATTCCATTATTTCAAAAAATTTGAATCAGATTTCAATCACTTGAAGTCTTCACCGCTAGATGGTGAGTATCTTTATCTGTAAATCTGCAAGTGGCAAAGTGAAAATAAGTATATAAGTCAGAGCACGATTATTTAAAAATTTATATAAACGATTATTTAAAAATGCTTATAGCTAATTTTATGATTTGAGTAATCCGTGGGACGGAGGAGCTGACGGTTGGGCTAAGAGAAATAGTTGAAATCATCTATTTAAAAAAAACTTAAACACTAAACAAATAGAGAAAATATTAAATAATTAAGTATATTCAAAAGAGGCACTGTCCTTCTACTATTCTCAAATAAACAATTGACTCGATTCTAAGTCTCGGCCTCGCTGTGAATGTGAAGTGAGAGAGAAAGAGAGAGAGCCAAGTCACGATAGTATCCGAACAGGTACTAACAAAAGAGGCATCGGACGGGGTCCGGGTGACTCGCTTTGCCTCCCTCACAGTCAGGGTACGCGTGATTCTCGGTACTCACTACTATAAAGAGGAAATAGTTAAAAATTGTCATTATATAGCAAAAATGCGTGAAATATTATAATATGGCCAGCAAACTTAACACTTTTGGTTGGTAAAAATCAGCTTGTAATGATCTTTTTATGTCCAAAAAACTTTTTGATTGGCCATGAACTAGCCATTAAATATTTGAAATTTTTACGAGGGTGCACTTTAGAGTGAAGACGAGTGATAACAAATCTAACAAAAAGATTTTTTAAATTATCCATTGAAATACTTTTGTCTTCTCAATCCATGTGATATTCACAGCAGATTTATGATACATGTATCAATTAATCATTTCATAACATTTGATAATACTTTTAATAAAAATGAATATGAAAATGAAGTAGCTTTCAAAAATTTCAGAAAAATGACGCAAGTAAAGAGGTCGCTACATCTTTGAAGCGAGAGTTGTTGAAATGAACAGGACATGGATGACGTGAAATAGCAGTGTAAGAGCGATTACATATTAAAATGCCCATCCAAATGCACAATCCATACAGCCAAGGCAACGGCAGCAGCAGCAGCGGAGGCATACGATGCGCGTAGCTGCCTTTGTGCATGAAAATAATGAGCTTGACAATATAATCTCGACAAAGCTTTGGTTGGGTAAAACCCGGTACTGCACGGAAAACGATGCAAATTGAGTTAGTTTTGCCGTTAAAGTAGGCGACCTTATCCGAAAGTACACAGGATGTCAAATGCGAAGCCTTTGAAATAATCATCTTTCGTATGCTATATCGCGGGACGAAACGCGCGCCCCGACTCTTGCCTATACGATGTAAACAACGAAAAAAGCTTCAAAGCTTTTTTGCATAAAAAAGCTGAGTGAAAAAAAATACAAGAAAATAATACGCAGAAGAGGTGAAAGACAATGAAACTGTGATGGAATGGAAATTTTCATGTTGCATCATTGACATTTGTTGATGAAGGCATAATTTTATGAGTTCAGCGCATTTCACCTCACTACATGATTTAATTTCAAAGTTTGAAATAGTACTGCAACATCCCACTAACAACTTACAAAAAGTAACAGTAATTTTAAGACTAAGTTGACTTATACAATTATTTTGACTTTGCTACTTGCAGATTGACAAATAAATATACTAGCCATCTAACGGTCGAGGCTTAAAGTAGTACAATCGTGTTTAAAGTGGTTGAAAACTGATCTAAATTTTTGAAAACAATAAAATAGTCATTTTTCGTTCATTAAGCCGTTATTGATAATGAGCATTTTTACCAGAACATAGATATTAAACTAATATTATGAATGAAAGTGATAAAACACGATCTTATCATCTTAGGAAACATTGAATTCTGGACCCAGGATTGTTGATTAATTGTGACAAATTCATGAAGGTAACTTTTAATTTTTTTCAGCAATTTTTCCAAGAAAAACTGATAAGAGCTTTTAGTGTATCTCACAAATAAAAGTCTTCGAATGACCACAAAAATACCCACCTACACTCGAGTACAAGTCTGGAGATCTTAACTCAAAAATATTAATGGTCAATATAATCAGATGATAAAATTTGCATGAATCGTTAAAATGGAATGTTTAAATAACAATGTCAAACCAAATTACGCACTAAAAATACTTATCGAGTCAGTTAAATATTTTTCAGTGCCAATGAAAAGCACGGCTTTTTAGCTTAGCGATGACTGCGACATTGCTATTTTTCTTTGCGCATTATCTCTTTCGCTTCGTACCGAATCCTTTTTGTCTAGGTTGAAGCTACGCTGAAATACTCTAATTTTCCATCACTTCATGTTGAAGTACACATTATTTACTCGAATTAGCACAAATAAAGCGTATAAAGCTCGAACCCAAGAGCTTGCATTCACGAACTTTATCGTATCGCGATTTATTTTTCGTAAATCTTCGATACCAACGAATATCGTACCAAAACAACTGCGTACTCTCAATCTCGTGCGCGAGTATAGGTAAATGTAAATCCGACGAAACACCAGTGCGTACACAGCAGTCCTATATTCAAATTCGATCCTTCGATTGCCCTCGCCGGAAGCTCGCAGCTCGGGCAGGTACATACGACGCACGATTGTTGCGGGTGAATTCCCCAAAGAGGGTGAAAAAAAAGAAGAGTCGATGACCATAAATAACCTCCGAGGCGCGGATGATTTCGATTGTAAATAAAAGTAAAGCCGGAAAAAAAAGATCTCGATCGAGAGTCAGTTACGCTTATTTGTGTATATACCGACACAAATCTCACTTATATAATAATACACGCGTGCGTCTTTTTGCTTTAGGTACATATAGATATAATATAGATCCTTGGCCTGCAACCCTAAGCATCGCACGGCATTTTATCTCATAACTGTTATATCTCCGACATAACGCGAAAACACTTTCTGCCTGCTGTATGCATGCTTTGCGCCCCTTTCGAACGAAGGGATGCGCGCCGGTCGGTGTATATACGCACACTCTACATCGCGCGAGCGAATTCCCCGATCCGCACACTCCGAATGTAACGAGGAAGGCGTGTCGTCGCTGCTGGTGAAAATAAAGGGCAGCAACAAGCATCGTATCGATAGCTCTCCGCTCTCTGCTCTGCTCTGCTCCGCGATCGTAACATATGCGTCGCATTTTAGGCCCTATGAATAACTTTAAAAAGGGGGAGATCGTGTGTAGTACAGCAGTAGTACAGCACGCTGTATATATGAGCATAAACTGGTCTACTTTTACGCCGGCAGTGCAGTGCTTATCGTGTTTTTGCGCGGATCATTGATTTCATATTGTTTGCGTTATGCGCGCGTGTAGGTATATATAATACACGGACACAAAAGCGCAATCTGTACACTATAGAGCGAGGGCGAATTTCTTCACACCGCAGAAGCGAGAATCGAGCGTCCAACGGTGTCTAGCTTATTTGTCAATCTTCGAGTTAGGAATGCCAATTAATGAATAATATATTTACTTACCTGTCGCGCGAAAATCAGATTACACTCCACTGTCATTGACCCTTATTTCAAATTAAACGATGCGTTATTACTCATAACTTTAATTCGAGAAATCTTTTGCGGAAAGTAACGGCATTTAAGTCGTTGTACACACAATTTCCGAGTATCGATAAAACATTCGCGAGCGCGATAAATAATCAATTTAAACCCATTAATATTATCTCGTCGCGTAAAACATGTACTTACATAAACGTGCCGGCACACAGAGACGTGTATAATTTACCTGCTTGTTGGTGCCCACGTGCAGCATATTTTTTTATTTTAATATACATTCGTAACAATCACGCGTGACGCAAATAAAATCTCGCGTACGCACAAACTTTGTATAATATAATTCGAGTATCCTACTGATGACGACGAGAGATAAAATTTATTATCAAAATTTGAAGCTAATTTTGCTACACACAGCGATACATCGTGCCGCACGCTCTGAAATTCCATTTTATTAAAAGGCTTATTATGTACGTAGGTAGGTGTGTGTGCGAGGAACGGAAAGCGAAGGGTTTGGAATTAGAATCCCCCGGATATTAATATCCCGCTATTTGTACGCGTGCTATTCGGAGAAATCATTGCGCGAATAAATTATCGCCGCACTTCTTCTTCATATTAATCGTTGCGATTCTTAATGACTTATCGGTAAAGGTATACGACCCTTTCCTTCGTATAGCTGTTGTTTAATTTAACGAACTCGATTATACACGCCGTAATTTCGATCGTATAGATAGGAAAATTTCTAGAAAATTTAAAAAAATGTAATCGTGCGTTTACGATTACGACCGTGTAATTTCCAAGTGTCGAGAATTTATTTTTTGCTCGGAGAGAGAGAAGAGTCTCTCTTGATTTGAAAGCCGGCGAAAAAAAAAGGACGAGCGGAGAGAGTCGCAAGCGACCTACAGGGAAATCAAACCCAGAAAGTCGCTCGTTCGTTTACCGATATCTATATATACACATTGGCCGAGCGTCGATCGAGCTTTGCATGGCATTGGCCCGCCAGCTACACGCGTATGGTATATATCTGTATGGGCAGCTCCGAAAGTGAAAAAATTGCCACTCCGAGTTGGATTGAGGTTCGATTCGGCGGAGCAAGAAAAGCACCTGTCTCCAGAGGAGCTCGACGATTTATGTGGTCGATCTCTGCCGCGCGCTGCACCGGCGCCGGGCCGCTTCATTGTTCTCTGACGAGTTTCCGTATCGACCAGTATAGGGGCTGATGGTGAAATATTCGTCACGACTGCAAAATTTCCGCGCTTGAAATTAAAATCAATGCGGGCTTTCACTAGGTTTTGTAATTTTTATTTTAATTCATTTTTTGGGAAATCTATATCAACGATTGCAAGAGCTTGAACGTAATGAAAATATGGTTTTCAATGTCAATGATGTTTTCATCTTTTCGAACTCATGATTGGCCTCCGATGCTTATTAAAAAAAGAATAATCGATTTATTGCAAAAAGCACGATTTCAAAGCTGAAATGATGAATTTTGATACCAATTTTTGTATCAAAAGAGATTCAATCCTTGGATTTAGACTATGAGTGTACGGGTACTTGAAAGATTCGGGTCAGGCCTATAATACTCAAGTGGAATCAAGTTTTTATGAAAATTTTATTACAGAGAATATAGCCGCTAACCTCTTAGATCAATGGTGATGTTATACTAGTGGAATAAACATCGTTAACAAATAATTTGAATAGTTATTATGCCCAAAACATCTTTGACAGTAGCTTGTCCCCATTATTTCGATATCATTCAAAGGTAAAGTGCTCAAAGGTAAACAATACAATCATAAACATTTTTGACCTCGACACACTGATCATGTTAACAGTGAAAACAAATAAGTTTGAATGATGTCTTCCTCGATGAAACAGGCCATACAACCAAAAGATAAATTTTACTCATTTAATTTCCGTGACCTTAAATAGACTGATCGATAATTAATTAAGACACCAAAATGGATAAAAGTGAGAAGAAAATCAAAGAAGTTGTCTCGAAAAATAGTTTGATTGAACACGACACTGTTGATTCGGACGACAAAAAAGGCTTTGATGATATTTGTCAAAAGTCTTTTTTATTAGAATCAAGTATGATAAAACACCGAGACACAATTCACGACAATCAGAAAAATTACGAATGTGACAAGTGTGAACAGAAATTCGAGTTCCGAAGTCATTTAAGTAGACACCAAGTATCAGAACACAAAAGCCACAAACATTTTTCATGTGACAGTTGCGGAAAGAAATTTGTAAAAAAATCAAGTTTAGTTACTCATCAAAAATTAGTACATAAAGATCGCGAAGATTACTCATGCAACAAATGTGGGAGGAAATTTGAAAATAAATCAACTTTACTCAAGCACAACAAAATATTTCACGAAATTTTCAAAGATTACTTATGTGAAAAGTGTGCCAAGCGATTTGCAAATAAACGCCGTTTGCTCGCGCATATAAAGACAGTACATGATAATCGTGATCGCAGCAAGAAATTTGAACAAGAACCGAAATTGATTCGACACGAAAAAACAATCCACGAAGGTCGTAATAGTTTTATTTTTAAAGTTCATAAAAATTACTTATGTGACAAGTGCGAGAGAAAATTCAGGGACCAAACAGATTTGACAAGGCACCAATGGGTAGTTCATGACGGTCACAAATATTACGCTTGTGACAAATGCGAGAAGAAATTTGGATTGAAATCGACTTTGCTCTTACACCAAAAGACGGTCCACGAAGGTCGCAAAGATTACACATGCGACTGGTGCGAAAAGAAATTTGGATATAAACAGCAGTTACTCCAACACCAAAGGACAGTACACGAAGGTCGCAATGATTTTCCATGCAACAAATGCGAGAAGAAATTTGGATTAAAATGGATTCTGATTCAGCACCAAAAGACAGTCCACGAACGTCGCAAAGACTACGAATGCGATTTATGCGAGAAAAAATTTGGAGTTAAATCTAATTTGCTTTTGCACATAAAGACAATACACGAAGGTCGCAAAGATTACACATGTGACAAGTGCGAGAAGAAGTTTGGACAAAAAGGGAATTGGCTCTTCCATTTAAAGACAGTCCATGGAGGTCGAAAGGATAACAAATGTGATAAATGCGAGAAGACATTCGGACAAAAATCGGAATTGATAAGACACCAAAGGATCGTCCATGAAGGTGGCAAAGATTACGAATGCGACAAATGCAAGAAGATATTTAGACGAAAATTCAATTTGCTTCAACATCAAAAAATAGTTCACGAAGGTTGTATAGATTACGCATGCGATAATTGCGCGAAAAACTTTGGAAGTAATTCAGATTTGGTCAAGCACCAAAAGACGGTACACGAAGGTCGCAAGGACTTTGCATGCGACAAGTGCGAGAAAAAATTTGGACAAAAAGGAGATATGTTGAAGCAGGAAAGGACAGTCCACGAAGGTCGCAAAGATTACGCATGCGACAAGTGCGAGAAGAAATTTGGGGACCAAAGTAATTTGCTCAGACACCAAAAAACAATCCACGAAGGTCGCAAAGATTACGCGTGTGACCGATGTGAGAAGAAATTTGGACAGAAACAAAATTTGCTCAGACACCAAAAAATAATTCGAGAAAAAATTTGTGCTCAAGTTTAATTTATTCAAACACCAAAGGATAGTACACGAAGGTCGGAAAGATCATGCATGCGACAAATGCGAGCGAAAATTTGGTCGAAAAATGCTATTAATCAGGCATCAAGCGATAGTCCACGAGGGTCGCAAGGAGTTTGCATGCGAATGATAGGCGCAATAAGAAGTTTGGACATAAACAGCATTTTCTCTTGCAGCAAAAGACAATCTATGACGGCCGCAAGGATTTCACACGCGACAAATGCGAGAAGAAATTTGGACAAATTTAGACCAAAAGTGAATTTGCTCAAACACCAAACAGTTAATGACTGTTGAAAAAAATGATAATTGACCATTTTAAATATGTATAAATATTTGTAAATGTGTTTTTCTAAAATTTCAATGAAAATTTTACCAAAATGATTGAGTCTTGCCTGATATCATTTGTCATTATTCATTGTACTGTTGTTCACAATCATTGTGGTGTTTTCTTTTGGGACAATTATCGCTCTCTACTAATTACTGCTCTCATTAAATTTCTTGGCTATTCAGTTTCTAGCTCTTTGGACAACTTTCAGCCCAGATTTTTTTTCACGTCTTATTTGGAGCCGCGAAAAGAAAAAAGTTCTTACCGAAAAAACCGAAGGAGTACTGCATGCCATTTCAGCTGCCACGCGGGCTGACAAGTCGCGTTTTTACACGTTCATCGTTGTATTTTAGCTAGTAAAAATAAAATTAACTCGCTGGACAATATAAACTTCGAAGCCTTCGATCTAGACTATTTTAAAAAATCTTAAAAATACGCTTATTAAGATATTAAATGTTGAATGTTTATTTTAAAAATATTGCAGGGAAAATTTTCGAAAATCTAACTGCACTAACGAAAAACTGAGAAAATGTCCAATCGAAACCATATATTACAAAAGTTTTTGAGTGCGTTTAAGCGGTTTTCTGACGAGTTTGAAATTAAGCAATTTCGCTTAAAGGTCCCGTGTAGCTGCTGCTCTGTAGGAATTTTATATTTAATTAAATATTGTTATGATAACGTATAAACAGACAAATCGGTAAACTTTTATTTCATAAACGTTTTTGACATAGTTCCTCCAAACACTCATCATGTTTATAGTGAAAATAATTTAGTTTGAATGTTGTCTTTCTCAAGGAAACAAACTATAAAATCAGAAAATAAATTTTAATTATTCCACTTTCCGTGGCACTAAATAGACTGACCGATCAATTAATTTAGGCGCCAAAATGGATAAAAGTGAGGATAAACCTGAGAAAGTTATCTTAAAAAATAATTTAAATGGATTTGACGTTGTTTTTTCAGACGATAAAAAATACGCTTGTGATGTTCCTCAAGAGGCATTTACACTAGAATCGAGTATGATAACACACCGAGATACAATTCACAATGAACAAAAAAATTACGAATGTGACAAGTGCGAGCAGAAATTCGAGTTTCGAAGTCAATTGAGTAGACACCAAATATCAGAACATAAACGGCAAAAAGATTTTGCATGTGACAATTGCGAGAAGAAATTTGTGAAAAAATCGAGTTTAGTTACGCATCAAAAATTAGTACATAAAGATCGCGAAGATTTCTCATGTAGAAAGTGCGAGAAAAAATTTGAAAATAAATCAACTTTACTTAAGCACAATAAAATATTTCACGAAGTTTTCAAAGATTGCTTGTGCGAAAAGTGTGCCAAGAGATTTGCAAGTAAGCAGAGTTTACTCTCTCACGTAAAAAGAGTTCATGAGGTTCGCAAAGATTACGCATACCACAAGTGTGAGGAGAAATTTGGATTGAAATCGACTTTGCTCATACACCAAAAGTCAGTACACGACGGTCGCAAAGATTTTACATGTGACAAGTGCGAGAAGAAATTTACACAAAAATCTAATTTGTTCTTTCATCTAAAGATAATACACGAAGGTCGCAAAGATTACGAATGCGACAAATGCGAGAAGAAATTCGGACGAAAATCAAATTTGCTTCAACATGAAAAAATAGTTCACGAAGGTCGCATAGATTACGCATGCGTTATTTGTGAGAAGAAATTTGGATTAAAATCGGATTTGATCAAACACCAAAAGACGGTGCACGAAGGCTGCAAAGATTACGCATGTGACCAATGTGAGAAGAAATTTGGACAAAAAGTGAATTTGTTCTTGCACCGAAAGACAGTACACGAAGGTCGCAAAGATTTCGTATGCGATAAATGCGAAAGTAAATTTGGAAGTAAATCCAATTTGTTGAAGCACCAAAGGACAGTCCACGAAGGTCGCAAAGATTTCGTATGCGACAAGTGCGAGAAGAAATTTGGACATAAACATCATTTACTTGTACACCAAAAGACAGTCCACGAAGGTCGCAAAGATTACACATGTGACAAGTGTCAAAAAAAGTTTGGACAAAAGGGTACTTTGCTCTCCCATCTAAAGGCAGTTCATGCTGTTACACCAGAAGACAGTCCACGGAGGTCGGAAAGATTTCGTATGCGATAATTGTGAACAAAAATTTAGACAAAAATCTAACATGCTCTTTCATCAACGGACAGTACGCAAAGGACGCAAAGAAATACAAGACAAATTTAGACCAAAAGTGAATTTGCTCAAACACCAAACAGTTAATGACTGTTGAAAACAATGATAATTGACCATTTTAAATATGTATAAATATTTGTAAATGTGTTTTTCTAAAATTTCAATGAAAATTTTACCAAAATGATTGAGTCTTGCGTGATATCATTTGTCATTATTTTTATTGTACCGTTGTTGCTCATAGTGCTGTTTTATTTTTGAACTAAATATGGCTTACTAAAAATTATTACTATCTTCATACAAAAATTATCCGACACTCCAAGGGGCTTCACAACGGATACGTTAAAATGCATGTTAATACAAATCATAAATACACATTTAAGTATTCACAAGATTTATGTTAATTTATAAAAATTTAATAAATAATTTATAAAAACTCTATCACGATCGACGATTCGTTACTTGGTCGCTGACCTCTTTATTATTGAAATTGTTAAACAATAAAAATTACTACATGTGTAGCTATTCGAGGAGGCCAAATGTGATCATTTTTATATCTTAACTATTTTAATCCTAAAGAGGTCAGGGTCTGACTAGCGAAACGTCGATCGCGACAGAGTTTTTATAGAAGAAGTGACAGATGAAGTTTTATTAAAATTAACATGAGTCTTGTGAATACATAAATGTGTGTTTTTGATTGTTGGTGACTTGAATTTTAACGTAACGTTCCCCTTGGAGCGTTGGATAATTTTCATATAATTGATTGAACCAACCAAGAGAGAAGATATTAATAAATATGAATACTCTCCTTTCTTGAATACTTAGTTTTTTGCTCTACCTGCAACTATCAGTCCAGATTTTTTTTCACGTCTTATTTGGTGTCGCGAAAAGGGTAAACTTTTGGTTGGCTACTGGATTTTTGATAAACCTCACGTAATTATGCTGAGCGAAGCGAAGTCATTCCTGCACTAACTCCCCTGACTTTGCAATGGTTTTTTGTAGACACGGTACCATGAAAACTGCTGGATCGATCTTTTTGAAATTTTCGGAAGTTGGTAGGGGAAGTTAGACGAAGATCTGATGACAATCGTTATCTCCATTGCTCAAGCCTTTATGCACTTTTTATGCACTTTCTATGCATTTTTTTCAAATCGTCAGAATTTGATCAAATTGGACGGAATTTTTTTCGATAATATGTGATGGGTCTTGAATGTGACAGTGGTAGCATTGTTTTTTCGTTTATGCATGTGAATGCACTTTTATGCATTTTAGATGCATTTTTTCGAAATCGTCAGAATTTGGTCAAATTTCGCGGTAATTTTTCCATAATATGTGGTGGGCCTTAAATATGATAGTGGTTGCATTGTTTTTTCGTTTATGCATGAGAATGCACTTTTAGTTCTGTGCTATGTAAGAAACTCATAAGAGAACGAGAAAAGGAATCGTCTCGCCGCAGTTCGTACTGATTTCGAGCAAATGCAAACAAGACAAGTGCGTTTGTTTATAATTATATCGTATTTTAGTTAACATTGTACTGATGACAATTATATTATAAATCGTGTTTCGAGTAACATTACTGAACGAAAAATGATTGTGTTAGCTTAAAATAATATCGTGTTTCAGTTAACGTTGTACTAATGATAATTATACAAGTGGCGACTCGATTTGTAGAATGCTGAGCAATTCCAATAAACTGAACATTCGTGATGAATCATCACGATATAATATCATCACTGATGATACAAAATCATTAAATTTTTATAATAACTTCATAATTTTACTCGATATAGGAACAAGACAACGAGTAAAATATTTCTTCAAGAATCCTGCATAAGTTAAAAAACGGAAGAAGTGATGAATTAGAAAAAGTGTTGGTTTAAATGAAATTATCAAATGGTTTCCAAGTTTCTTTCGAAGTAAGATATTGTTATTACTGATCATATCACTACAACGATAATGAACAAAATTGTATTGATAGTAGATATCAGATAAACTCAATCATTTCAGTCCAATTTTTATTAAAAAATAACAAATATATACAAGGTCCGTAATAAATAAGCAAATCCCAGGAAATTTCGTAGTATTAGTTAGGGAAATAAATCGAAAACCTCATATCTGACGTATTTTTTCGCAGGGGAATCCAGTGGTGACTTTGGATTTGATTTTGAACATAAGTTCAAAGACACAGACAAACGTAAATGTTTCTGCTCTTTTCGAATCTGTAATAAGAAGCAGGGTTTCCTACTTGTTAAATCGATGTTTGATTCGCTGTAGCTTTGAGCTTATGTTCAAGGTCAAATCCAGAGTCACTATAGAAAACATAAGTCGGAGATGAAATTTTTGAATTTTTCCCCCGCTTATTGTGCGAGAATTCCAAGGGTTTCTATATTTATTCCTCATCCTGTATATCCATAAGTATCAACTCATATGTACAATTGTCAATCATAATTAGTTCTCGCATTTGTGGCATGCTTTCTTTACAACCTTTATGAACTTTTTTCTGGTGTTTAAGTAAATGCGATTTTTGTCCAAATTTTTTCTCGCATTTGTCACATGCGTAATCTTTGCGAACTTCATGGACTACCTTTTGGTGCCGAATCACTGACCATTTTCGTCCGAATTTCTTTTCGCATTGGTCACACACAAAATCTCTCCGACCTTCATGTACTGTCCTTTGGTGTTTAATCAAATTGCCTCGAAACCCAAATTTCTTCTGGCATTTATCACATGCGTATTCTCTGCAACCTTCATGGACTGTCGTTTGGTGAGAGAGCAAAGTCGAGTTGTATCCGAATTTCTTTTCGCATTGGTCACACACAAAATCTCTCCGACCTTCATGTACTGTCCTTTGGTGTTTTATCAAATTGCGTCGATCTCCGAATTTCTTTTCGCACTTGTCGCATACATAATCTTTGCGATCTTCGCATGTACTGTGCTTCGGTGCTTTAACAAATTTGATTTGAGTCCAAATTTCTTCTCGCACTTATCGCAAGAGTAACCTTTGCAACTTTCGTGTACAGTCTTTTGGTGTATGAGTAAGTTAGACCTTTGTCCAAATTTCTTCTCGCACGTGTCACATCCGTAATCTTTTTGGCATTGGTGAACTATCCTTTGATGGCGAAGCAAATGCGATTTTCGTTCAAATTTCTTTTCGCAATTGTCACATGAGTAATTTCTGAAGTTTTTGGAAGTTAAATCTTTGCTGCCATCATGTACTGTCTTTATGTGTGCTAACAAACTCTGTTTACTTCCAAATCTCTTCGTACACTTTTCACACGCATAATCTTTCTCATCATTGTGAATTGTGTCTCGGTGTGTGATCATGCCTGATTCTAGTAAAAATGACTCCTGACAAATATCACAAACGTATTTTTTGTTGTTTGAAACAACAATGTCATGTTTATTTAAATTATCTTTCGAGACAACTTTCTCGGATTTCTTCTCACTTTTATCCATTTTGTGTCCAAAATTAAACGACAGATCTTTCTATTTATTGCTACCGAAAGTAAATGAGTAAAATGTATCTGTTTGGTGTTATAGCAAAGACAAGATTGAACAGTTTTATCAGAAAGACAACATTGAAACTAATTTGTTTTCACTATTAACATAATCAGTGTGTCGAGGGACGATTTAAAAATCGTTTATGATTATATTTCTTACAATTAAGTTACCGGTTTATCCATTCATAAGTTATCCTTACTATGTTTATTTTTACTCTTTTAACCATCATCGTCCATCAAAGAACAATTCTCATTATTGCTTATCAATTTTCCCTAATTGAATATCTGAGTTCATCGAACGCGAATATTTACATGGATTTTGTCCGTTTTTGCGGTGTTTCGTCCAAATAAAATTTGAGTAACAGTTTCGAAGATGACAAAAACTTTACACTTTTTTAATGCTCGTTCAGTTGCAATGGTCTTCAACGAGTTCAAATGCATATTAGCTACAACGGCATTTTTTTTAGTTTTCGCCATTCATTCGTCGCGGTGCAATAGTGTTTACAAGGCTCAAATAAATCAGTGATCTTAAGGTATTTTTTGGTTTAAACATTCGATAATGAAGTAAATTCATTAATTTACCGAGTCAGAAATATCGTATATTTTGAAGATTTTAAATGACAACAATGCGCGATGTTTTAGCGGATCTCCGAACTCACGATTCTCGTGTATTATATACGAGGAGCGCGTGATCGACGCAGCTCGTCTGCCATACTTGCCATTCGGAGTGCGACACCGGACACGCACTCCTCGATATCGATGACATGCAAAAATTGTTTATATTAAGACAAAAAAAAAGGAATTTAGCTGTGTAGATTTATATTAAGACGAGAAAAATGAATTTAGCTGTATAACTAAAAATATTATCTAGTCAAAGTGAATTATCCACATCGGTTCATCGTGTGTTTTTGATCAGCAAGATATACCGCCAGACCTATAAGATCTCAGCAGGCCCATCGTACAATAATACCGCTCATTGGCAAATCGCGTAAATTTTTCAACGGCAACCGAGGTGGTCTCTTGCCTATGATGATGATGAATCATCACGAAATAATATCATCACTGATGATACAAAATCATTAAATTTTTACAATAACTTTACAAAAACCCATATTTAATAATTTTCTGGCGCTTGTATGAAAGTTTATGTATTTGTCAATGGGTGCAGTTATGCGCTAAAAAAAAACCATACTGCGTCATGAAAAATGTGTTGCTTGGCTCAAGAAAAACAAAAAATCTTAAGACAGGCTAAAATTTAGCCTGACACAGTGCAATAGTTACCGCGTATCTATGTGGCAATGACTCGTCAATGGGCCATCCCAACTTCGTGTCCGCACTCCGAGGTTCTCGTGCACGAATCAAGCATAAAAGTCGAGGAGATGAAACATTTTACTTCGAAAATTACGAATATGTTGTCTTCGATCGCTGTCGGAGCACCTGGGGCTCAGGTCGGCAGTCGTCTACATCCTCTACGAGACTTTTACTTAAAAATTAACGGAAATTGTTCGTTTGCAATCGATAGATTTTTTCCGGCCTTGAGAAGTTTTTTCTTATACATAGATTCATACAAAATTTAATGTTCAATCAAAAAAGAACGTAAAAATTTGGGCGAAAAATCAACTTTGAGAATTTTTTTCAGACTGTTGCGGGGAATTTTCATCTCGAAAACCATTGAATTTATGAAAAATAGTTTATAGAACAAAAAATGTCTTAGAATTGGTTGATGAACAATCTCAAATTTTTTCAGAAATTTTGGAGCGCAATTTTCTGATTTCTGGATAATTTATCGAGAGCAATTTCCCAGAATCACCTCAAAAAATTCTGAAGATATTTGAGAATGTTCCTTGATCAATTCTAAAAATTTTTTGTTTTTTTTTTTGTTTTTTTTTCTTGGTTTACTTTTTATTTTTACATCTAACTCGCGAGCACTGATAAATAAAAACATCAGTCACTGCAACCGAGCAGACTATGCGCGGCCTAGTAGAAATTCGTGCGAGTCCAAGATCGATTTACAGGTTAACGTAAACTTTGACTGTTGACACACATACACACACCCACATATGCATTTTTTGCTATATGATTAGAACACGTGAGAACTTCGGAGTGCGAACACGAAGTTGTGATGGCCCATTGTCGAGTCATTGCCGCAAAGATACGCGGTCACTTTTGTACTATGTCTGGCTGAATTTTAGCCTGTTTCAAGATTTTTTGTATTTCATGAGCCATACGACACGTTTTTCATGACGCAGTATGTTTATTTTTTTTCAGTGTGGTTTTGTGGCAAAAAAAGGGATCATGGCACAAACCGAAGGCGAATCACAGTTCTTGAAAATTTTAAATAATTAAAAATGCAAATCCAAGTAACCCTAAGTAACCCAATCGAACCCACTCATGTGTTTATTAAATGATTATGCAAGCAAACCAAGTAGCCTTAGTAATCCAGCTTATGTCATTTTTAAGAAATCAATGTTGCAAATAAAAGTAACCCCAAGTTACAGAATCAACTCCACACCAAATTTCACCGTACGCCAGTGTCCAAAAACGCTTAATGCGCACTAAAAAGTGTGCGCAAACTGACACTTTTCGCCTTTTATTACATAAAAATTTGCGCTCAGCATACTGCAACCAGAGTTGCCGCTAGTAATATGCTGAATCGATCAAACATGCCCTAGTGAAAAGGTTGATTATTACTGTTAAGAGAGACTTGATCTATAATAAAAAAAGTTTTTACCGAAAAAACCAAAGTAAAAACCAATTAATAATTTAGTTTAAAAACAAAAAAACGTTTTCTACATCTCTTCAAAATCATTAAAAATTCTGATAAATATTTTATCCGTTCCTTAGCCCTTTTGTCAATATAAAATCCTTATACTAAAGCCCTTGGAGCAATGCGAAAGCATTTGCGCTAAAAACGAAAGTTTTTGTGGGTGTGACATTTTTTCTGATCCACCACTGTTCGCTTATTTAGATAAGAAATCGAAAATAAAAGTTCATACTGTGATTCTAATATCATGAAGCAAGAAGCCGTCCTCACTCATCGTTTCAGGAATGAAGTTTTCACTGCAAAGAATAGAAAGAAAGAGAGAGAAAGTTGAGTTTTGATTTTAGCATCGAAAGTACCCGTAAGATCGACGTTAACTTACATTATCATGAATATCCCTTATGCGTAAAATTTATCATTAAAATTCGCTTGATTTTAGTGTCGATTTATGGTGAACGTTAATCATGTCGTACGACGAGAGGGTGGCAAATTTTGAAATAAATATTAAAATTGTTTATTGTACAAGTGTATATGAATCTATATACTTGATATTTTTTGTGTCAACTCAATATTGCCTATCATGAGCTTTTTTTCATATACTCAGTATAAAAAGGACAATTTTTTATCGTATATGGTTGATTCTCCCGAAGTCTGCCTTTTGCATGTCTTTATGCCATATTCTTAAACTAGTGAAGATAAGCCAAATCTGGATCGGTCGTTCATTCAATATTGTTGTGTTTTTCATGATTGGACATAAATATTTCAATTTTTTAGTGCCAGTTGAATTTGCCGTGAAGATATATATGCCAAATGTCACCTCCGTGGCATGTCTACATCTCAAAATCAACTCGATTTGCATGTACCATGCATTCTCATTAGCATCTGGCCCTATAATAACTACGAGACCAGCTTCTATACATCCAGAGTAAAGTTTAAGTCTATTATAGGGCTTTGAAAAATGTCTTTAAAAAATTTACCACGCAATTGAAAAATGTCTCGGATTTTAATCATGCTTCTGAACAATTTCAAATATACCGCCTGCTTTGGGTCGCTAATTCATTTTTGATGTCCCTAGATACGTAAATGTCAAGTATTATAACCCAGCTTTCGATTGGTGTAAGTTGCAGATTCAAATTTTACATTTTATCGATGCAGCGATCATAATTCTATTGAAAAATTCACGTGTGTCAAAAAAACCGTCACCTCCGTGGACATGAATATTTCGAGCTATAATCATTCTTTTTAACCGCTCACCCCGTCAAAAGACTCGTTTTTCATGACAAAATTTCGGGTTGAGCGGAAAGTTCTGTGCGTTTCTTATTTTTCTTACATAGTTGATCAAAGCAGCGATTTGTCACCTCCATGTGTGTCACCTCCGTAACCGAAAATAGTAAATTTTAAGCATAAAATCGAATATAGTTTTCGTAAAACGAAATCTCAAGGCCCCAGATTCAATGATTATTCATATTTTATGGTTTAAAAAAGGTGTTCGATGTGACAAAAAAATTTTAACCATTTTTTCATTTTTTATACCCGAAAAAGCAGACTTCGGGAGAATCAACCATATAAATATGTGCAAGGATCTATACGTTTAATCGATGTAACTGAATTTTCGTTGGAGTGTACGTGTCTTAGAAGGTCAAAATAATTCTTCGAAGAAATCGATGCCAAGTTGAAATTTTAAATTTAATCAAATATTGTTAGGATAACGTATAAACAGATAAATCGGTAAACGCTTACTTAATAAACGTTTTTGACATAGTCCCTCTAAACACTCATCATGTTTATAGTGAAAATAAGTAAGTTTGAATGTTGACTTCCCCGGTGAAACAAGCCATAATATTTACAAATAAATTTTACTCATTTAATTTCTGTAGCACTAAATAGTAGGATCAATCGTTTAATTGTTACCAAAATGGATAAAAGTGAGACGAAATCCGAGGAAGTTGTCTCAGAAAATAATTTAAGTGGACATGACATTGTTGTTTCAGATGAAAAACAACATATTTGTGATATTTGTCAGGAGGAATTTACACTAAAATCAAGTATGATAACACACCGAGATACAATTCACAATGAACAAAAAAATTACGAATGTGACAAGTGCGAGCAGAAATTCGAGTTTCGAAGTCAATTGAGTAGACACCAAATATCAGAACATAAACGCCACAAAGATTTTGCATGTAACAATTGCAAGAAGAAATTTGTGAAAAAGTCCATTTTGATTACGCACCAAAAATTAGTACACAAAAATCGCGAAGACTACTCATGCAACAAGTGCGAGAGGAAATTTGAAAATAAATCAACTTTACTCAAGCACAACAAGATATTTCACGAAGTTTTTAAAGATTACTTATGTGAAAGGTGTGCCAAGCGATTTGCAAATAAACGCTGTTTGCTCGCGCATATAAAGACAGTACATGATAATCGTGATCGCGGCAAGAAATTTGAACAAAAACCGAAATTAATTAGACACGAAAAAACAATCCACGAAGGTCGTAATAATTTTATTTTTAAAGTCCATAAAAATTACTCATGTGACCAGTGCGAGAGGAAATTTGGCAAACGATGCAATATGATTCAGCACCAAAAGACAGTCCATGAAGGTCGCAGAGATTATGCATGTAACCAATGCGAGAAGAAATTTGGATTGAAATCGACTTTGCTCTTACACCAAAAGGCGGTCCACGAAGGTCGCAAAGATTACACATGCGACCGGTGCGAGAAGAAATTTGGATATAAACAGCAGTTACTCCAACACCAAAGGATAGTACACGAAGGTCGCAATGATTTTCCATGCAACAAATGCGAGAAGAAATTTGGATTAAAGTGGATTCTGATTCAGCACCAAAAGACAGTCCACGAACGTCGCAAAGACTACGAATGCGATTTATGCGAGAAAAAATTTGGAGTTAAATCTAATTTGCTTTTGCACATAAAGACAATACACGAAGGTCGCAAAGATTACACATGTGACAAGTGCCAGAAGAAGTTTGGACAAAAAGGGAATTGGCTCTTTCATTTAAAGACAGTCCATGAAGGTCGAAAGGATAACAAATGTGATAAATGCGAGAAGACATTCGGACAAAAATCGGAATTGATAAGACACCAAAGGATCGTCCATGAAGGTCGCAAAGATTACGAATGCGACAAATGCAAGAAGATATTTAGACGAAAATTCAATTTGCTTCAACATCAAAAAATAGTTCACGAAGGTTGTATAGATTACGCATGCGATAATTGCGCGAAAAACTTTGGAAGTAATTCAGATTTGGTCAAGCACCAAAAGACGGTACACGAAGGTTGCAAAGATTACTCATGCGATAAGTGCGAAAAGAAATTTGGACTAAAATCTTATTTGTTAAGGCACCAAAAAACAGTACACGAAGATCGAAAAGATTACGCATGCAACATTTGCGAGAAGAAATTTGGGGACCAAAGTAATTTGCTCAGACACCAAAAAACAATCCACGAAGGTCGCAAAAATTACGCGTGTGACCGATGTGAGAAGAAATTCGGACAGAAACAAAATTTGCTCAGACACCAAAAAATAATTCACGAAAGTTGCAGAGATTTTGCATGTGACAAATGCGAGAAAAAATTTGTGCTCAAGTTTAATTTATTCAAACACCAAAGGATAGTACACGAAGGTCGGAAAGATCATGCATGCGACAAATGCGAGCGAAAATTTGGTCGAAAAATGCTATTAATCAGGCATCAAACGATAGTCCACGAGGGTCGCAAGGAGTTTGCATGCGAATGATAAGCGCAATAAGAAGTTTGGACATAAACAGCATTTCCTCTTGCAGCAAAAGACAATCTATGACGGCCGCAAGGATTTCACACGCGACAAATGCGAGAAGAAATTTGGACAAATTTAGACCAAAAGTGAATTTGCTCAAACACCAAACAGTTAATGACTGTTGAAAAAAATGATAATTGACCATTTTAAATATGTATAAATATTTGTAAATGTGTTTTTCTAAAATTTCAATGAAAATTTTACCAAAATGATTGAGTCTTGCGTGATATCATTTGTCATTATTCATTGTACCGTTGTTCACTATCATTGCGGTGTTTTATTTTTGAGACAAATATCGCTCTCTACTAATTACTACTCTCCTTAACTTTTTTGGCTATTCACTTTCTAGCTCTTTGGGCAACTATCAGCCTAGATTTTTTTTCACGTCTTATTTGGAGCCGCGAAAAGAAAAAAGTTCTTACCGAAAAACCCGAAGAAGTACTGCATGCCATTTCAGCTGCCGCGCGGGCTGACAAGTCTCGTTTT
Organism: Trichogramma pretiosum; assembly: GCF_000599845.2. Classification (NCBI taxonomy): domain Eukaryota; kingdom Metazoa; phylum Arthropoda; class Insecta; order Hymenoptera; family Trichogrammatidae; genus Trichogramma; species Trichogramma pretiosum. The sequence continues at coordinate 758,878 of NW_019641630.1, forward strand.
TACACGTTCATTGTTGTATTTCGACTAGTAAAAATAAAATTAACTCGCTGGACAATATAAACTTCGAAGCCTTCGATCTAGACTATTTTAAAAAATCTTAAAAATACGCTTATTAAGATATTAAATGTTGAATGTTTATTTTAAAAATATTGCAGGGAGAATTTTCGAAAATCTAACTGCACTAACGAAAAACTGAGAAAATGTCCAATCGAAACCATATATTACAAAAGTTTTTGAGTGTGTTTAAGCAGTTTTCTGACGAGTTTGAAATTAAGCAATTTTTCTTAAAGGTCCCGTGTAGCTGCTGCTCTGTAGAAATTTTATATTTAATTAAATATTGTTAGGATAACGTATAAACAGACAAATCGGTAAACTTTTATTTCATAAACGTTTTTTACATAGTTCTTCCAAACACTCATCATGTTTATAGTGAAAATAAGTTAGTTTGAATGTTGTCTTTCTCGAGGAAACAAACTACAAAATCAGAAAATAAATTTTAATTATTCCATTTCCGTGGCACTAAATAGACTGACCGATCAATTAATTTAGGCGCCAAAATGGATAAAAGTGAGGATAAACCAGAGAAAGTTATCTTAAAAAATAATTCAAATGGATTTGACGTAGTTGTTTCAGACGATGAAAAATACGTTTGTGATGTTCGTCAAGAGGCATTTACACTAGAATCGAGTATGATCACATACCGAAATACAATTCTGGATGAACGAAAAGATTACGCTTGTGACAAGTGCGAAAAACAATTTGAGTTCCGAAGTCATTTGAGTAGACATCAAATATCAGAACATAAACGGCAAAAAGATTTTGCATGTAACAATTGTGAGAAGAAATTTGTGAAAAAAACAAGTTTGCTTACACACCAAAAATTAGTACACAAAGATCGCGAAAACTACTCATGCAACAAGTGCGAGAGGAAATTTGAAAATAAATCAACTTTACTCAAGCACAACAAAATATTTCACGAAATTTTCAAAGATTACTTATGTGAAAAGTGTGCCAAGAGATTTGCAAGTAAGCAGAGTTTACTCTCTCACGTAAAAAGAGTTCATGAGGTTCGCAAAGATTTCGCATACCACAAGTTAGAAAAAAAATTTGGATTAAAATCGACTTTGCTCATACACCAAAAGACAGTACACGACGGTCGCAAAGATTTTACATGTGACAAGTGTGAAAAAAAGTTTGGACAAAAAGGTAACTTGCTCTCCCATCTAAAGACTGTCCATGAAGGTCGCAAAAATTATGCATGCGATACGTGTCATATGAAATTTGGTAAAAAAACGCATTTGCTCGAACATCAAAAAATAGTTCACGAAGGTCGAAGAGATTTCCCATGCGACAAGTGTGAGAAGACATTCGGACAAAAATCGGATTTGGTAAGACACCAAAGGATCGTCCATGAAGGTCGCAAAGATTACGAATGCGACTATTGCGACAAAAAATTCGGATATAAAAGTAATTTGCTTTCTCATGTAAAAACAATCCACGAGGATAGCAACGACTTTGCATGCGACAAGTGCGAGAAGAAATTTGGAATAAAAGAGTATTTGCTCAGACACCAAAAAATAATTCATGAAGGCCGGAAAGACTACGCATGCGAGAATTGCGAGAAAAAATTTGGGCTCAAGTTTAATTTATTCAAACACCAAAGGATAGTACACGAAGGTCGTAGAGATTTTGCATGCGACAATTGTGAGAGGAAATTTGGGGAAAAATCAGATTTTTTGAAACACCAACAGACAGTCCACGAAGGCCGGAAAGATTATGCATGTGACAAATGCGAGAAGAAATTTGGGGAACGAGGCACTTTGATCAAACATCAAAAAATAGTTCACGAAGGTCGCAAAGATCACGCGTGTGATAAGTGCGCGAGAAAATTTGGATATAAAAAAGATTTGTTGAAACACCAAAAGATAGTCCACGAAGGTCGGAAAGATTACGCATGCGACGTCTGTGAGAAGAAATTTGGAGATCAAAGCAATTTGAAGAAACACCAAAAGAAAATACACGAAGGTTTAATAAAAACTTTGCCAAAAAGATTGAGTCTTACCTGATATCAACTATCATTACGCCTTTGTAACATTGTCGTTGCGATGTTTTCAAATTTCGTAACTATACTTATTACTACTCTCTATTTTGTGGCTATTTACTTCCTGTAGCCATTGATGCAAAGATCAACCGAAACTATTTTCAATCTTGTTCAGAACTGAGAATGGGTCGAGGATTAGTTGGCTACTGTATTTTTTGATATACCTCGTGTAATATGCTGAATTGATCCAACATGCAATAGTAAAAGATTTTGATGAATATGCTGAAATATTGATTGCTTCTGCTGATAGAGATGTGATTGTTAATAAAAATACTATCTCGGAAAGCTTCCGTAATTATTTTATCCTTTTCTTAGCCCTTTTATTAATCCAAAACATTATGTTATTTTAATGGCGTAAGCGACCAATGAAAGTTCGTACTAGGGCAGTATTTTTTCCAATCCGTCACTGTAGAGCTTACTTAGATAAGAACCCGAAAAAAAGCTCAAACTGATTTCATAACAAAGGATAGAAAGAGAGAGAGAGAGAGAGAGAGAGAGAGAGAAAGTTGAGTTATGATTTCGGCATCGAAAGCATACGTAAACGATCGGCGTTAATTTACATAATCAATGAATATCCCTCCCCCCAAACGCGTAACGCAATACATTCTCTCTCTCATGCTGCAAAATCTTGATTCGCCCGGACTTCAATTATTATAAAGGCTAAAAAGATAAAGTTAACCCTTTACGTACAATTATTAATTCACGCTCTCGTCATTTCCCTCGAGGTAAAACTTGCCTGGACCATCATACTCTCTTGCTCATTCTCGCAGATGTAGCAGCAGCAGATAATTATCTTTATTTACAAAAGTCTAATATAATAAACCGAAAAGACGAGCAGCAGTAGCAGTAGCAGCAACGACGGCGGAGTTGATCGCGCGCGCGGGGCACGGAATATGCTATTATTGTATTCCCACGAGTCCGTAACGTTATATTACCCGCGGTTTACGTTTACAATTTCAACCACTGCTGCAACGCGTTATAACCCTTTCTACGTTCGCTCTGTGCTCTCGGAGCGGTCAATGTTGTTGGCGAGCTGATGCTGCTGTGCTCGACGGCCCGTACATACATACGTCGTTCTGCTGAGCGTGGAGACGTTTCAAATATTCATCGGCTATTGCATTTGGGAAAAACTTTTTTTTTTGGCATATGTACTACCGCCGACTGGCTGGTGGTCTTTCGGAGTTTCGGGTTGAATTTTGGTCTCTTTTTCACCGACTTGCATTCGTGCTCGTCGATCGAGGCTTCGCGAGGAATTTCACGAAAAGATTTTTAAAATAAGCGCCCGTGACAAAAATCATTGCTTACACTTCCAAATTGTGTCACATACAGTTGTTGTTTGTGTTTTTATTACTCTATAAAGAAGCATTAGTAATATTAAACGTTATCAATTTCAAATTTTGCAAGCAATTCGAAACTTCAAACCAGCAAAATCATCGTGCGTCATTCTGCAATTTTTCATCGCCAAGTGCTCGCGTCAATAATCGACGATCTTTATACTTGATTTACAGCTACTTGATTGTTTACAAGTGCCACCGATATTCGTCAGTTCTATACTTGAAAAAATCTCTAAACAAATAAGCGTTATAGTATATATTATTATCTATCGATGTCACGATAAGATGACGGGTATAATTTGAATTTCGAAGCTATGGTCGCGCCGCAGACGCGCGTCTATTTATCCGCAGTATAGCAGCCAATGATCGTCGACACTCTCGCGGTGTTCGGTTGACAGAGCCGCGCGAATAAAACAAGCGACAATAGTAAACACGAGCCAAGGATCGAACGAGCCAAGCGAGCCTCAGTGTCGTTTCGTTGTCCGATATACAAACAGCTAATCGCGCTAACGGTTTAGAAAGTTACTCAAACTCAAAATCATGGCTCTCAAATCGATCAATTTGACTCTCGTTTTCTTCATCGTTTTTTCGACGTTCGCGGGCCCGCGCGACGTCCAGGCCTCGCAGCAAATGGCCGATTTCGTCCAATCGATACCCGAAGATGGTAATTATTATTCACGATTAAATTTGATCCTTTTTTTTTCAACGAGGGCCCCCTTTCGAGAGTAATAACACACGTTCGTTCGACGAATTTTCCAGAGCGAGGCACCTTTTTGGCTTACAGTATCGGACTCGAGATTTTGAGGAAGCACCTCGAGAAATTCAACAGAACGAACGAGGTTGACAAGTACGGCAACGCCTGGCGCGAGACGGCCAAGGAACTTTTGGTACGTATTTTAAATTCGATCGTGTTGATAAAAATTTTTAAAAGTGCGTCTTTTGACTTACTGTCCAATTCGAATCTGTGTTTCAGAAACGCGACGACGTACCCGTCAACTTCGCCAGCGAGGCCGTCGAGTACGTTCAAACCCACTTGGTGCTTGAATCCGACGAATATAAAAATCTGATATACACTAGTGAAAGATACGCAAAAGAAATACAAAAACATATAATACCCAATGATGATAATATTAGCGAGACATGCTGTCCTTTTTAATTGTGACGTCGATTTTTTAATCTTAAGTTATTGTAATTTCTTGGGTAGTAAGATTTTTTATTTTTATACACCTATATGATTCAAAAAAATAGAACAAAAAAGACAATAACATTTTAACTCAATAAAGTCAAAATCTGTTATATTTTTACATTAAAATAGTTATTATTTATTAACTAAAGATACATATTCATAATTCTTCCTTTATTAAAACTGGTGATCTAAAGGAATTGAAGAGGAACGTTGCCCCATGAGTAATGTACGTATAGACAATTATCAAGTAGTGCTCTTCCCATTTTACCTACAAAAATCAAAAAATAACAAAAGTAGAATCTAATTTTAACTATTATTTCAATTTGATATATGTTGAGCAAGTATAACTGAGGCATAGCGAATGCACAACACATAATAAGTTCTAAAAAAATTCACATGTGTCAATACTTTACTTTTCAAACAAAATCTTCAGAATTTTATAATTAACTGGAAATTGGGAGAAAATATAATCAGCTTTGAAAGGATAAAGAATATAATTTAATTAATGTATAGAGCTGTGGAACAATTCAACTATATAAGGTAAGAAAACGCAAAGTAAAATTAATTAATGACTCAAAAGATTAGGAATTAGTTTTTTAATTGGTTTAATTTTTTTCACTTTAACAACTAATGTATGCAATAATCCTAAGTACAGTTACAATGTGAACAAGTAACTATGCAATATAGTATGGCATCAGCTTTATTACCATGCATAAATATGATTTTGAACAGAACATCTCACTTATTTCCACTCATGACCCGGCTTTATCAAGTCTTAACTATAAAATAACATTATCAATTACATCGAAAATCCTGAATCAGTTGAAATGTAGAAAGTATCATTTTTGAGACCAAATTTTCATTATGCTAAATATAAGCTCCGTATATTTCGCGAAGTTCGTAAATTTTTACATCCATATCATTAACCATGTTGTACAAGCAAACATATTTAAAGTGAGAATTAATAATATTATACAAATTTGTCACAAAATACTTAAATTAGTTGGCAATGTTTTTGTTTTGGTGTAAATTATGACAAAACACCTACGAATTTCAATACAATTTAAACTCTACAGTTTCAAAATCATCATTCGTTAATTTAGATTAGAATTTCAATTATACTGCAAAAAACATTCGATTTAAATACTTGATATATTCCAGCTAAACAAGGAGGATAAATAATTTTTACAGACGTATGAACGACGACAAAAGTTTTGGTACATTTCAAGACTTTGTGAGTACACAACGAAATGTATATTGACTCTTACATTATGGTAAAATTATTATAATATCGAGTGTTGATCATTTATGAGAATGTATTTTCATCCGATAAGTTCGCTAGAATGTAAAAGAGTAATATTTTCACGATTTACGCACTCTTACATGAACATGCGATTTGCAGTAGCATTTGAGCTGGAGAATTGTAATAATTTATTTTCATCTCCTTATCATACTCATACGTTTAGCGACGATCAAGTCCAAAATCAGTCTTTTTCTCAAAATTGAGAAGCGGTTATTCATAGTCGCTAGTATAATTATATTTTATGGTGTATAGTGGCATTTATTCACTCAAACTACGTTTTATTGTTTCTCGTTATCGAATCTTGTTTTAGCTCATCTAGTACATTTTCTACGACTGTCTTCTCAGGAACATTTTCAAGTAATATTTTGATAAAATATGTTGAAAATTACCTTATAAATTAACAAAACAAAAAATCTACAAACACACGTGAAATTCAAACAATCATATTTTAATTTAAAAAACGTAACATGAATTTATAAGGTAAAATTAAGTCAAAAATATTCTGAATAAAAGTGAAAAATTGAAAAATGTTCCATTTGAAGCAAATGCAACTAATATTCGATAATTTCGTACAAATCTTTTGCAGCAGCTCTTCACTGCGCTTTTAACTGGTTGAAACTCAACATTTTATGAAATAGATTGAAAAGTTTGATGATTTTTTAAATCTGGCATTATTAGCCAATGAATCTACACCTACGAATTCATGATATTAATGATTCACCATCCACAATTTTCACGCTTGGACAAGTTAAAAAAAATTACACAAATCACTAGACGATGTTTTTACAAAAGCTTGATTTAGATTTATATGCACATTCGTCGTAGATACAGGTAGATAACTACGGAAATTCTACCATATAGTTACTCCGACTATTTTAACGACTACGGAATTATATATGCTATTCTATGATAATGGTTTCCATTATTTTCCAGTTTTTTCACACTAACGATAATATTGTTAATTTTTGGTACCATTGACATGAGACTGTTGAGTCACTATGATTTACACAATCGTCAAAGCTTCAGTCACAATACATATGATGATCATGATTTACTAGCAAGATCTGATTCATACAAGCTATCATATTAATATTATAGCAAAAATGTTCATTTGGATGTATTCAAGAGTAATAATTTTCATTTTAAAGCATAATTTATGTGTATAAAATATACAAATAAAAAAATGTGTACGACAATAACTGTGTAATTATATTAAAAATCCGTACTAAATCTAATCTATTTTCAGGCCTGCATCAATGTTAAAAATGAAGAATATTATTAGTTTTTAGTGGCACCTTGGAATTTTGAAGTTCCTTGAATTCGTTGCAGAAAAAATTATAATGAACATTAAAGTACTTAGTACAAGATTGATGTCAAAATTAAAAGCCATGATCATGTAAATAATGTTGCAATCATCAATCAATTCTTGACTAATAAATCATAGATTTTTCTAACAATTTAACGTGTAAAAATCAGTGAGTACTTTTCGATAGTAATTGACATGGCTTATAAGATATCACGATATCATATTTATGCGATTTTTGGTGTTTTTATGTTAAAAAATAATTACAAGTATTAGAATTTAGAACCTCTTATTCAATGTTTTTCAATGATACAAGACATCTTTTACTACATCAGCAAAGGTTTGTTAAAAATGTTCATTGTACTTTTTATGCAGTCTTACGAGGCTATCATAGATTCTCAATAAATCAATTCAGATCATTCAAGCGTTCGATACTTCATGATCAGTAATTATTTTTAAAACTACTCACATCAATATTATTGTTCTTAAAAATGTAAAATAAAATTTGTAAAATTTAGTTGTAAAATTAAAAGTTTTGATACGACGCGCAGAAATTTATTCGCGCCGTAAAATAAGACCAATTTTATGTGAGATAAAAATACATTCACACCTTGTAAATATATATATATATGTGTTTATGTATAAATATAAATGTAGGCAAACGATTCACACTCTTAAAAATATGTGTAAAATAACGTAGAGAGCAAATGATGTCAAATAATTATTTAAAGTAATTATTGCTTTTTAGTCATGCACTATTTAATTATTACTGTCAAGCAATTCCTGTAGATTAATGGATAAACGGATGATTGCCCTGAATACGTGAAAGTATATTTATATTCTATATACGCGTATTAATAATTTCCATTTGTTCGATAGTGTAGAAAATTCAGCTTTTTGTTATATACCACGACGGCGAAACTACAATCTTTCTTCATCTTATTCAAAAGACATAAGATTTGCGGGTAACGGCCTTCTGCCCATGGCACCTCGTACCGTCGCACGCAAATGTCGCAGCCATTGTTCTGAGCTATCTACTGATGTTGCTCGAAATTTGTATACGTTTCCTGTTGAAATTATTCAATGATTCGAGTTAAGTAATGTAACAATTTCAGCATATAGTAATAAAAGACATAGAAAAAGTAAAATGAAAAGCAATAAGTTACCTTTCTTTGGATCAGCTAATAAAAATGTATCAGAATGAACTTTATCATCCAATGTTTCAACAATCCACCCGAGTATCGATATCATTTTATATGGTTCTCTTTTGAAATCGCTTCGTTCACTTCTATTGATTGGATCAATACAACTGCATTAATAAGATAAAAGATTTTTGAAATTTGTTCGGTAATAAATCATTTAGCCGGAAAATATTACAAACCCTTTGAAGCATTTTGGTGCAAAATAAACAACCGAAGAAGCCCATAATTGTACCCAATAACGTTGCCATGTCGATACAGCTGGTTTACGACCATCTCGCAAAACAACTTTTCTTCTGAGCGATCCTTGCATGATACAGCGTGGCTCGATCGAGCTGTCAATATCACAGGGTAATACTTGACTGTTGTGAAAAAAGTATGAAATCGTTAATTTTATTGTAAATTTGAATTTAATACTAACTCCAAAAAGAAATATCTATATAACATTTATCATTTATACTAAATTTCACAGACATATGAATGAATGATATTGAAAATTAATTTACCTCTTTTTCTGTAACAATCTGCAATCCTCGCTCACTGCATCCGCAGGCGATCCAGGTGAATTGTGATCTAGATCTAGCAACTGAGCGCCTACTAAATGAGGTTCCTCCAGCACAGAATCATCTAAGAGATGCCTCGCCGTAATGTGAACAGCTTCCAATGGTACAGTAACGGATTTTCCAAAAATACTGCAATTACGCAAGAAATTAGTGATAAAATTTTTTTTCGAGCATTCTACTCGTTCTCATGCAGTGACTGTATATCTTCATAATTGAAAAAAAGCTTAAAGCTATGTATGAATATTTTTCGTGGATTTTAAAAACTGTAAAGGAATTTAACTACATTTTTTGTATTAACTTCTACTTTTTCATTGAATTTTCACCTAAAAAGTTTATTAGTTTTGCTTCATTATAAATTATAAATATATGCATAAAATAAAAAATTTGTTAATGAAGGACTAGACTTTGAAAAGAGGAGACATCTACTAAATATCCTGTTTCCTGAGATTATTATAGAAAATTGTTCGAAAAAGTTAATTAATTGTTTTATTCTGATATTCTCTAAATTTAAGAAGTTTTCAAAAACATATGGTCAATAACAACCAAAAATGTATCTGAAAAAGTTTTTTTTTAGTTCAGCTTAAGGTTTTTTTAATATAGATTGATTTGTATAACTAAACATGTTTTACAGCATGCTTGTAACTAGTTAAATTTACCATGGAAAACAAATATCAGCGTATTAATGTATTGTTAATAATTATTTAAATTAATAGCTACAACACGACCTACTAATTTGAAAAAAAAAAAATATTACACTAACAGGAATTCAAAATATTCACTTTCAATGAGGACAATTTATGAAATGAATGATGCTTTGCATGCATATTGGCTAGCCCAAAATTTGGGCGCTATGTTAAATTATACGGAGTCGTTAAATTAAAAAAAATAGCTAAAAATTATGATAGTTTGATTTACAATGTAATGCACTGATGTTTCTTGAATATAAATAATAACAGTGAATAATAATGCATAATCCTACAGAACGAAAGATAAAATAAAACATATTTTATAATGGCGCGCCTTACTCCCAAGGGACTCACCCAGGAGTGGTTGTATCAGGTCCGTATTTACCTCCTTGCTTATGAAAGTTGCGTGGGAGACTTGTACTACGAAATCTAATATAAATTCAGTAGATATCATTCTTTGGAGTTTTTTACATTTTAAAATTGTTCAGATCAATTTTTAACGCATTTGTGAGTTTTTGTATTTGAATGTGGGTAGAAGATATTTCTCCCACACTAAAATTTTCCAAAGAAAAAAAACGACATTGATACAGCGCAATCATTTGCTGAAGATAATAGTCGCTCTAAACAAAAATGTACATTATGAGAATGACAGTTTGAAATACTGCATAATGACAAGCTTGAGCGTTATTATAGCAATATCTATTCGAATCTAATATAAAATTAAGATAATTATACTGAAAAATTAATTTCTATTGATTATTATTAAAATAAACATTTAATTATCTTACTTCGTTCCTAAACTTCGGCATTTGCGATGACCAGGAACAAATTTTGTAGCTGCTGACGCTGTGTGCAAACGTAGCGAACCAGCGCAGCCTCGAGCTGGAGATAACGATAAAGCTGCTACACCTGTAGCGACGTTTTCAACAGATTCTTTGCTGCTACTCGAAGAGGGAATAGGTGAATTTGGCTCTAGTCTCATTGACAACCTGTAGAAAAAATTTGTGAGTGGAAAATGTATCACAAGATCTTATGATAGGTTTTACGTATTTAAGATTTCAAATACTGACTTGAAATGATCATCTTCGAGAAATTTTTGTAATTCTTCAATGTAGCGTACACTATTAAGATATCGCTGCACATCTGGTAATGGTATTATTCCAGGATATTCACAAGCTTGAAACATTGCTAATTTAGTTAAAACAGCATTCATTTTTGAAACACGTTGGTGATTATCTCCATTCTATGCAGAAAAAAGATTAAAATTACAATACAGTTTATTTAAAAATAATTAAAATTTGCATCAACAATACCTTTGAAGCTGGATGAGCCATATCTATATATACAAGATCCGTTAAAAATAATCCTAAGTAGGGTATACATGGCAGTTTAATGTTATCCATGTGTTCTCGAAGATTAGACCAATTGCTTTTATCATTAAATACTTCAGCGAGTTTGTCAAATGCAGCTTTGTCCTTTTTAGATAAATAAGCCCATGTTTTGTTGAGTCTAAAAATAAATTGAGGAAGAGAATATTAGTTTTTTGGATTAAATTGAAGTAATATTATTTTTGAAATAAAATTTTACCGATAAACAGAGGCACTATGCAAAGCTGAGATGATAGCAAATAAAGAATGTAAATTATTTAAATCATAAAGTTTCTTTGCAACCCTTATAAAATGAGCCAAAAATTCTGCTCGCATCTTTGGTGTTGGTGCATTTAATATTTCTTGAACAGTCCAAAAGCTTGTCTGTAATATGAAAATTAAAATAAATTAATCAATTTATTGGTAATTATTGGTAAACTTGACTTTAACATTAAAAATATTGTAGTACTAACATGATTAAATCGCCTTGTAAAACTAACAACATTTGGAGCTGTTATTAATTTGTTCTTTTTATTCCAAGAGCAATTGGATAATTCATGAGGTTCTATACATTTGAAGACGCAAGCATCGAGTAAGGTAAGTTGTGACGCTAGGTCGTCAGCTGAAATCTCAGTGGCAACTGTTGTATTTGGCACTGGCGAACTATTGTTACAGCGCCCTGGTAATGAGTTGGATTTGCTCTCTGCCGACCTGTGTGACAAATTAAGAGTGACATAAATGGATAAGTTCTATTTAAAAAAACCAAATTTTAATTAACAACATGCTAATAACAATATTTTGAAGTACACACCCATAATTTTCATAGCTGCTTGATACACTTGGTGGTGTTAGTTCTGAGTACTTTCTAAATGATTTATTTTTTTCTTTATGTTCTTTTCGATCTAAAAGACTCTTGTCACCTGCATTTAGATCAGCAGGTAACAAGAGTCTATTAACTGAATCGTTTGGACTATAGGTTTTGTCTGCGCAGTCATTGTTTCCAAACTATAAAATAATAATGAAGTAGATATTAGTTTTTTAAAATGTGTAAAAAAATTTTATTAATCTTAATACACACCTTAGAAAGTCGGAGACTTGTGACTGATTCGGTTAAAAAATCACGGGGCATTGGGGAAAAATGCAAATCAGCCATGGAACTGAAGCAACTAGCGGGCGCATGGCATTTTTGTTCAATTTCTGAAAATCCCTTGCTTTCTGCAAACAAAGAGAAATAAAAATGTTAAATCGATCAGACTTTATTGCTCACAGTTCATTCATTCATAAATTTAAAGCTTCAGTGTTATCTAACATAAGCCATAGAATTGAGCTAATCACTTTAGCACTGATAACTTGCACTGATATCACACGAGCAAGAATGTGAAAATATACAAAGAATGTAATAGCTGTCAAGATAAGTGCTGCCTTACTCTAAATTAATGTACCAATAATTTTTCCATAAAACCATCAAGATCACGAAATTTGGTAATTAAAAGACATCAAATTTGTATAACTTTTTTTGTTTACACTGCCATGATCAATGGTTTCAAAACAAAAACAAAAATGTCGAGAGAAGTCGGTTGGGTCGATAAAATTGTGCTCAATAAACGAAACGAACGCGACGAAGAGCAACTATTCGACATCCTGCCTCGCTATACTGGAAGCTTTGAGAAATCTTGCCCTGTCACCGAGTATAGCGACGAAAAGCTGCTCATGACAACTTTCCCGACCACTTATACATCATTTGTTCACTTTTTGTCGCCTCGCACTCACATAGGCGCAATATTATACACCAGCACATATACACATCGAACTACTAACCCTATATATTAAAGGCAGCGATAGCGAATTTTCATCGATTGCGTTGCATCGAATCTCTCACTTGTATACACACACACGCGCAAAAACGAACGTAAACCCCACGTAATATGGTTTCGATCGGAATTGGGGAAAAACACACGAAATTCCTCGTCGCTATTGCGAAGAACGGAGACTGTTTTGCCGACAATTATATTTGCATTTTATCGGCTATATAGCCTACGTATAATAAACACATCGCAGGCGGATCAGGCCTCGCGGACTATCTGAAAATGTCAAAAGACTTTCCCCGCAACGAAATCACAACAAAATAACTGTCGCTCGACTTTCTCCGCGTCTCGGCTTATATCGCCGCATGCATCGGCCCCGCGATCGTATAAGTGGCTAGGCATAAATTGATTACTTGGGTATTTTTTTTTCTTTACCTCGGAGCTATACGTTCTATATACTTGAGTCGTTTGTTTTCGTATAGTATCGCGACGAGACGGTGCCTGCGAGGGTGTTCGCACGCACTACAACGACGACGACCCACGCAGAGAAAATAGTGTAGTACTGTAGTGTATACAACACAAGGTCGACTATGTGCTGCACTTGGGGGTCCAACGCGCGACGATGGAGTATTCTGATTTTCCGTCGCGCAATAATATTTTTAGTATACTATGCGAGATCGCGCGCGCACACATGCACTACTATTTGCAGAGCAGAGTGCATAAGATACGACGGGCGACGACTCAGTCTCGGAGTCACGTCACGACGACTGCATTTTTTGCAGTTTTGGTACGCGCATGCGATTCGTTCTGTTACACACAAGCACACACACGATATATTATACACACGGGGCGACGGGTGTTGGTGATGTGACACAGAGGCAGCCAACGACGCACACATGCACGTTAAAAGACTGCACACACAGTTATATCGCTGCGTAGCCTACATAAACACACGCAGTGCAGCGCACAGACTCACCGCAGACGGTTGGGGCTATGTAACGAGAGCGATGATATTTGTATACTACTACTACTACCGCTGCAACTGCGATGCAATAATTGCACGGCAACGGCTTATATTATACGGAGTCACGACGACGCCTGGCGCTTATACTATACTACTCCACACAGTCCACTGTCGCCGCCGAGTTCTGTGCAGCTGCCAATTCAGCCGCAGCGGAGCAAAGTCACGAGCCCGGCAGCGCAGCGCGTCATCGAAGAGTTCGAAACGCTGCGGCGCCGTTTATTTTTGACAGATTATATCGCAGCCAGCTTATGCGTGCTTAAACGCTTAATGCTATAATACCATCGTTATGGAGTTATCTCGAGAACAATATAATGCGAAATCGAGCGCTTTTACGTTTTTTATTCGGAGGTTTGGCAATTGGGTTTCAAAAAGTTTCGAACATCTGCTGCAACGTTCGAAACCTTTCCCAATCTACATCTATACTCTATATCTTACTCGTGAAATCACACCAAACCATCTGTATATTATTTACATGATTATTATTAATGTATAGTTTATCACCACGGGTCAGCGCAACATTGAAATATCTTTAGCGAAATGTATACCATAAAGAAAATTGAAAGTTGATACTAGCTCGCGTTACGCATTTACTATAATTTTTTAATCGAGTTAATTTTAAGATACAAATTGTATACAATTTCAAAATAAGTTGAATCTACGTCAATAGGTGTTTTTAATGATGTATAAGAAAATTATGACGTTTGGAATGTGTCCATGACTTTCAATGTTTTTTTTTCTTTTCTTTTGAGGTATCAAAACTCTGGAGGTAATAGACAAGCGAATTGATATAGATTGTTGGAGGATATTGTCATACGTAAAAATTCGTGCGAAATATCATTCCACTTTACATACTTGATACTTGATCAAATCTTTTTGGAATGATGATCAACAAAATTAAATTAATATTATAACAATAATGTATTTTCAATTTTCATGGTAGTCATAAAAAAAAAATTATTTATGTTGAATCTTAAATTTTTTGTGCGTATAATTTTATAATTTATGAAGGATAAAAAAATTAATATCAAAATCTTTGACAGCATGCGCAATAAATAATACAACATTTTCAAAAAGGTAGTTAATCTTTACCTATTAATTAATTTATAATTATGTAACCAACATTGAATCTACAAGACGTGCCATTAAATAATTTTGAATTGGCCGCTTATCCAGCAATCAGCGCCTCAGCTGCAGACGGCGCAAGCTCATGTGCTGTGACTCGTACCGCGCATGTATCAAAACTCATAGCGTATTTTTCGAATGCCGCATGCTGCTAGCGGCTAGAGTCCAACCGTCAAGCACGTGTCGTCGGCTCTGCTCAGTACACAACCCCAGTCCCCACGTGCTGTTCTTAAGTATACGTCAAAACGATTTTTTTAAGCCCATCACAATGTCTTCCGTACAAGAAACATCGGCTTTGGATTCGTCTCCTAAAGTCGAGGATAAAAGTGCCGTGCCAGAAACTTCGTCGTCGCAATCGTCGCCGAAAATTGAGGAAAAATTTGTCGTAGAAGAAATATCGCCCTCGAAGACATCTTCCGAAATTGTGAATAGTGATGCCGTGCAAGAAACACTGGCTACAGATTCATCTTCAAAAGGTGAAGAAAAAGCTATCGTCCAAAATTTGTCCCCCGAGTCATCTAATCACGCGGATCCCGTGCAAGAAACATCGGTGACAGATTCATCTTCAAAAGACGAGGGAAAAGCCGTTGTGGAAAATTTGTCCACCGAATCATCTCAGCATGTGTCATCTGAATGTTCCATGCAAGAAGAAACATCAACCGCCGTAGATTCATCTTCTGAAAACAAAGAAAAGACTGTCGAAGAGGCTGCCGCGCAAGAATCGGCCTCAAAGTCACCTCCTGTAATTGTGGATAAATATGCCGTGCGAGAAACACGTGCTATCGATTCGTCTTCTGAAGAAGACTCCGATGAGGACTCCAGTAGCTCAATTTCATCGTCATCATCAACTTCTGAAGATGAAGAAGAAGCTGCTGCGCCAAAAACCAAACCTCAACAGAAAAAACAGAGACAAAAAAAAGAGAATGATTTTAAAGGTGAATATGATGATTTGCCACCTATTGAGGACCTTAATATATCAGTTCCAGAGGTTCTGGTTGATGAGATAGGCGAGGTAAGTTTTTACGTTTTCTTATAACAAAATAGTTTCAAATTAAATTATTAATGCTAGTGTAAATTAAAAAATGTGCTTATTGTCTAATTTTTTGATCGTATATTTTTATCCAGGTTGGATGGTTTGCTGATCAAATGGTTGTTGTTCGTTCATTACCAGGCAAACCAGTTGTCAATTTAGATACTGTACTTTTTCTCAAACGAGGAGAAATACCCCTCGGTAAAGTTTTTGATGTGTTTGGGCCGGTCAAAGACCCTCACTATTGCGTGAGATTCAATAGTAAAGAACATATTTCAGAGCGAGGTATAGAACCAGGCATGAAAGTCTACTTCTGCTCAAGTAAACCAGAATACACATCACTAGTTTTCCTTTCTGAGCTTACCAAGTAAGTTTAAAAATTATCTCAAAATACTTATTTTAATTAATACCATACATTTTGGATAGTGTTACAAGTGTATAATACCTAACAAATTGATCTATTTTACTTTTCATGCTTTTAATTGATTTTACATTTATTTTAAATGAGAAAAATAGTTTTCTCAAGATCAAATTTTTGTCTTTCATATTCAAGGTTTATCTAAAATTAAAAATAAAGTAGTCATAATATTTTATAAGAAAAATGACAGACCCATTTGATTTTACGTAGCATTCTAATGATTACTTCAGATGTAATTTTCAAGTCATTGTATACTCAAAGTTGTAAATTTGATCTTAAAATGATCATATTAGAATTAGAATATGTGTAACTGATATTTCATTTAGTATTCAGAATAAAATAATATAAATTATAATATTTAAAATAAAATTAATTTCAGGTTGAAACCTTGTGAAGATTTAAATGATGATGATGATCCGCAATTTTCTGATGATGAGGAAGAACAAGCATATATGGCTAGAAAAGAATCTTCTAAAACTATTACAAAAAGTAATAATACCACTAAAAGTAATAACACCACCAGAAATAATAACAATACCAAAGGCTTTGGTAATGCTAGAGGAAATCCTAGAGGACGAGGAGTACCTTATCAACGAGGTAAATAAAAATATTCATTTTATATAACTGTAACTATAATCCAGTTTTTTATGAATAATAAATTTATGTTAAAACTATGTTAAAATTACTAGGAAAAAAGCAAGGTGGCATGCCAAACACTTCTAGGGGTCTGCAACATCAAGGTCCAAATGCAAATAGACCAAATCCATTTTATCAGACAAATTCATGGTCTAGACAAAGATATCAGCAACAAAATAATTATTTCTGGCCGCAACAAGGATATCAAATGCCACCTGCTCCAATGCCATTACCAAATATCCAATTTCCAGTTACTCAATTCCCACCTGGACAATATCCAGCTAGTCAATATCCTTTACCTCAATATCAACAGTTTCAATATCCACCTGAATATTGGCAAATGCAATATGTGGTCCCTCAAAATAATTTACCACCAAATTTAGGGCTTCAACAGACTTTGACACTGCCTTTTGGTACACCACCTCCTAGGCCACAATCTCCTGCCCAATTACCTCCTGCTCAATTACCTCCTGCCCAACCAAAAAATCCTCAAGGTAAAAAATAATGTATTTATTACAAAATATAAAGTGTATAATAATAGCATAACATTTTTATTGTTTAAGTTTGTAAAATGTATTTTTATAATAAAATAATTTTTCATTTTTATTCTTTAGTTATCTATTAATTAATACCATTGAATTATAAATAGAATTTTGAATTTTGCTTAATCTAATTTTAATTTCAACTAGATAAAAAAGAATCTTCTTTGTACTTTGCCATTAGTGGTTCATCCAAAGATTTAGCAGCTACATCTATATCACTGTGTATAGCAGTAATAAGTTCATCTAAAAGTAATAGAATTTAATACATAAGTTATTTGCATATGAACTGAGTGAATTTCAAGTATTTTTTGTACTTACCAACAGAAGTAAAATTAAGCTCTGGACGGACATATCCCAATACTAAAACTTTCAATTCCTTCCCATAAAAATCATTTTCAAATTCATGGAGTAAGTGTACTTCCTGTAAATGAATCCATAGAAATAAATTTCCATTTTTTCATGTAATATGCAATAATATGCAACAGTATGCAATTTAGATTACCATCGATTTTTTTTCATTTTTGTAAAAAGGATTCCAACCAATACTCATCACCATTTTATAAATTGATTTTTCTAAAGAAGCCCACCCATAATAAATTCCAGTTTCAAATTCAGCTGGTAGTGCTTCAATGACTTCTTCTGGTAAATTAGCTGTAATTGCAATATAAGTTTTAATGAAACTTTTATCCTGGAATGCTCAAAATTTGAAAATTAGGGCAACTACCTGTTGGACATCCTAATGCCTTTGACCCTCTACCAAAACCTGCTATAACTTTTCCAGCAGCGTAGTAAGGTAAATAACTTTTGGCAACCATTGTTAAAACTTGAGTACTATTTTATCATGCACTTGATGCGGCCTGAAATGAAATAAAAAAGTTTAATAGAAGCACACAAAAAAATTTAATTTATCACATGATATTCAATTCAAGTAATACCGAAAATCATCATGAATCAACAACACTCACATTCAAGCTTTGATCAAATAAAATTTAAGTTTTATGTAAATCACTCAAAAATTGACCAAATAAGTATTAAAGACTTTAAAAAGATTAATTTTTAAATAATCGGTACGATAAACACGTAACGGCAAGTTATTCACATTTGAAACTTATTGCGAAATTGTTATTTATTTTTTGGAAATGTCAAGAGACCACCTTACCATACGAAGTGTATTTGACGTATCACAGCGATAGGTTATGGCTCGATTTCCTGCACATAGTTTCAAGTCTGTTAGCTTGATCGGTGTTATCTATTCATTTTATATATTGCACACACATTTTTATGAGTTATGTAAAATTCCATTCCGTACACGCACTTGGGTGTATACGCTGTGTATGTGTATGTGGTACGTCTAGTATGTCAAAGCTCTGCGTTTATATGCTTTCAAGGACTCGATTTTTCTTACACAATACCATCGACTTAAATCCGATCAGATGTGCAAAATGTTACTTTACAAAATGAATCAGCTTCGGCGAGCAGTCGATTTAAATGACATTTCGTTGATCGCGTATTATGCACGCGTAGCAATTTCGAGGATTTCGTTGCATCCAATTGCAGTGCGCTGGTGTGTCCATTTCGTATTGTCTGCAACTATATACCTAATACCTATAATGCAAAGCAGCTGATCGTAATTTTCGAACATATGAGCTTTATAGATATAAGCATTTAGTTACAAGGCATCACTCTGCATCAAAATTATCCAATGATAATCTTTTGGATTATTCTTTCTCATTGTTATATTTCTCACTACTGTACTTTATGTATGAAACGATAATTTATGCAAATATGCGCATGGAATTTCTTTGTAATTCTTTTATCTTTTATATTTTTATACTTCTGTTCTAAATTGGGAATATCTGTGTCTTTGTTGAGTCAATGATATTTTAGTGGCACAATGTTTTCAATAATTGATTTTTAATTTGCGCGAAACAAAAGCGGCGAACAAAAAAGCACACGTTCTCCGCCATTAAATTTCGCTGGACTTCACGTAACCAGTTTTTTCAGCTATTCGCCGGCGTAAAGTTTTTTTTTTCGCATTTTTGAAAACTTTTTACTACTCGTACGGAATACGATGTATTAACTCGTGCTACGTTTCGGACAGTCATGCTTCATGGATAAAATCGGTTGTAAGCCGAGCACATCCGAATTATAATCTATATATATCCCGCAAAACGTGATTATAAGCAATAAAACTCGTGCAGATAAGAATAAATCATCGATCGTATCGCACTTGTACATATACGCACAATCGTGTTTCGGTGTCATATAAAAACGGCTCCTCCACGCTAATACCCTCTATACAGCTTCTGCGTGCATTTATGGAACTTCGCGACGAAGTCGTAATAATAGTCGAGAGCTGGCACTTTTTTTGCTTACTTTTTTTATTAAAAAAATGAAATAAATAAAATGCATTTTTACCTTCCACCCAAGGACGCCGAAGCCGAAGCCAAGGTAAAAATGCAAATCGTTCAAACCCGTTTTTTAGTATAGAGACTCCCGCGCTGCGAATACATAATATTTTTCCAAATGGCTCTATGCTATGGGTGACCTTTGTTTTGACATTCTTTGGCAGAGATCATTGGGAAGAAATTCCAGAAAGCGGGTTTGAATATTTTTATTTTCGGCCTTATCAACTGTATGGAGTTATTTTACTATTTTTATCTTTGGCATACGTTGAAAATAATAAAAATAATAATGCCGGTGCATTATGTAAATGGATTCCAGATCGCTCTAAGCATTTATAAATATCACGATGTCATATTAGAAGATTTTGCGTTTGCTATGTACTAATAATTTCGTTTCCAAAACGTTCGCTCTTCTGCTCAAATATCAAATTAAATTTCAAAAAGCTAACAAAATCAAATGTCATCCTGTAATTATAAACCCATTCGTCACTCGTCGCTCGATATAACATTGTCAAATATCGATATAACATTGTAAAATCGAAAATTGTGAAAATTACTCAAGTCGTTAAAAATAATCATGAAAAAAAAAAAGAATAAATTGTCAGCAGTCCAGCGTAGCCGCGTGTAAATGAAAAAACGGCGTAAATTCTAAAAAAAATTTTCCACTGACGCGCGAAATTAGTCTTGCTTGTCGATGAAAAAAAAAATGCTGCAAATTGAAAATGAAACTCTCGAGTTGGCAGTAATTCTGTGTACCGATGTAATATAAGCTTCGTGCCTCGACAGTTTGCACATTTTCACGGTATAGTGCTTTTGTCGTGCTGCGAAAGTCGAAAATCGAAGTTCGCGAGTATAAAAGAAGTACGAGCCTAGCGCGCGTACAACGACGGTCATAAACTCGGCTGGATGCGCATCAATGTATAGTTATGTTGTTGCTCGGCAAAGGAAATAAAAACGACGTATTTTACCGCGTGGATCTTGGCAACAACGATTCGTCGCTAAAACGAAGTTTTCCGTCGGGAAAAGCACCAGAGATGACAAAAAGTTCGAGTGCTCGGGAAAACGCGCGGAATTGCGAGTCAACCGCTTGGCGAGCCACGTGTTGAGCAAGTGTCATATAGGGAGTTTATATATCGTTGACGGTCCGTTAACGGCACGCGGGTGAACACACCGCGCGCGAGCGACCGCTCCAAAGCGCCGCGCAGCTTACGTGCTGCTGTTGCAGCCTTTCTGCTCTGCCTCTAATGCTTTTCGCAGCAGCGGCCGTGTGTTCTTCGCGCACACATGTGTATTTGCAATGTAATATGTGTGTGTCCGTATGTGTGTGTTATATAGAGAGCACACGAGAAACGCGCGCGAGCGAGAGAGAGACGCTCTGCTCGAGTTTTAGCAGGCAGTACTAAACTACTAACTGCCATCCCGATATTCCCCGCGACACAAACACGGCACGGCACAAACACGACGTCGTATAGTCGTCCCCCGGAGTTGCGCGTCGAGCAGTCAGTCAGTCAGTAATCAGTATCAGGCCTGGACATCGCGAATCTCTCCTTCTCGTTGTCGAATGCGTCGGCGGCTGTCAGTGCAGCAGTAGATAGAGTTCGTAAACGTCGTGCATTCGTCACATGCCAATTCGATCAGAGACATAGACATAGATATATAGAGAGAGGAGCAGTCGACGCGAAGTTGCGAATCGTCGCGGTGTGCGAAGATTCTGTGAGACTGTGTTGTTCGTTACAAGTTACAACTGCGAGAGGGGCACTTTTTCGAAGAGGCCCGTCGTCGCGCGCGCACACGACACAAGTATATAACAATCGCACACACGCGAGTATCTGTGCACGTACGGCATTGCTTTTGCCTTTGGCTTATTTATTATTATCTGTATATCGGTGCGAGAGTGATTATTGTGCGACGCGACGTTCAAACACCATCGCTCGAGAGCTCCTCAAGTTTCTCTCTCTCTCTCTTCACGGGTGAAATTCTATATCCAACTACACACATCACACGTATCCACCGCCGCTGCCGCATTATATATACTCGTCAACGGCAAGACGACGACGACGACAACGACGACGACACCGATATTTAACGCTGCAAAAGAGACGAAATGTATCGTGACAATTTGTAGCGGCTTTTAATAGTTGCCATCCGTGCGTTCGACAGTACTACTACGCGTGTTGTGACGACGCAGTGCATATAAAAAAATTAAAAGTTGTCGACGACGACGATCGAAGCTCGCCGAACACAATTTTTCCGTAACTTTGGACGAGTCGAGAAAAAACCGAGTGAGATAGAGGAAGAGAGAGAGAGCTTTGGCTTGACCCGGTCATTATGAAGAGCTGAAATAAGAAAGAGGGAAAAGAGAGCCAGAGGAGGAGAGATAGATCAAAATTAATTGCCATCCGAATGGGGGACCAAATGTCATTCACAGCAAGGTGAGGACACGAGACATGTCTTTTTTGTCGTTCTTGTTGTTGTTTTGCATCTCTCGCAGATAGCGCATAATTTTTTGCCTATACACACATATCTCTGTGTGAGTGTATAACGTATGCATGCATGTTGTTCCCTTCTTCTATCCTACGTGCATATGTGCGTGCGCGCTTGACTCTCTGGCTGCGTACGTGCGCCAGAGCAGATCGCATGCAGCAACGGATGTATATATATCGTGTTGTTATACACTTATATATATATAAAATACGGAGCAGAGAGTTGCCACCGTGTGTGTCTGTGTGTACCGCATATTATTGTATACATACACACATGTATGCCACCGATACGTATCGCTGCTACTTTATATTTACGTGCACACGAGGACTCTACCTACTACCACTACTCAGCTCGCATGTCCTCGTGCTGCTTTTTCGAGAGGTTTTTTCACCCCGGCTGTGTAGTGCGACGTTTTCTTTTTTTTACTGGTCTGCGCGCGCGCGCGTCTGGATAAATGGAAAATCAGACTTATACTTTAGATGTAAATAACAGACATGCAGCAGCTCGTATAATACGTGTGTTACATATCAAATTATATAGATGTGACCCGATGGCAGCATAATATGACACACACAACACCGCAGCGGCATATATAGGTAGTAATATGTAATCGAGAGTTATGCTACATAATTGGGAGGTAAGCTCGCGAGCGCGAGAGCACATGTAAACATCACGCGTAGTAGTAGCAGTAGCAGCGCGAAAATTGCGAATCGGAGCAGATGTAACAGATAAAGCTTGATAATCCTAGCCGAACGTGCCTCGATGTACACGTATAGCTGCTCCTTAAATTTATAAGTAACTGCGAGGTGGTACAGCTATTCTGACAAAAATGCGCACTTGTCCTCTGCTTCGATACACCACGCAAGTACTCGTAATCGAATACGTATAACATGATGGATCATCGGAGATTATTAAATCGACACACGTACTGGGGCTCGTCTCTATCTCTCCGATCTCGTTAATGGATCATAATACGAAACAAATACGAAATGAATATCCCGAAATCGTATAACTTTCTAATCTCGCGCGGCACAATGACTTAATTGCCGCTTCCATTGTCTGTGCGCCGCGCGGCACCCGATTCATCGTCGTTTCTGGTTTTTAATTGTAGGACGCGCCGCGAGCATCATTATGTACTCGGATTACACCGGACAGGAAAACTATACTATTACTCTAAAAAAGTCTCCGCGCGCACCATATTTGGCCTTTCTTCCTTAATGTTCTCGGCCGTTCCATTGGTATGAGCGAGATAGATAGTTAGAGGCTGCGCTACTGTACGGTGGCCCAGTGGTCTTATAAGAACCGAAACCCCTTGCCCGATTCATCAGTACAAGCCGAGTCTTCGAGCAGTGCATAACGCGTCATTTTTTCTTCAAATCTCATCTTCCACGAGTTCCAGAGTTTTAAACTGTAAGTACCTTAGCTAATAACGCACGATAAACTCCGCGCGGGCGCTTTGCAATATTACTATGACAATTGTTGTTGGATTAATTTTAACTATGAATTATCGACGTTTATTATTTATTTTTTTTTATCGTTTTAACTTAATTATCGAACGATATCATTGGGAATAGTGTCGATCGAAACATCTCAACCTCCAGCAGCGTAGATTTTTATTCGTCCGTGATAAACTACGCAGCAACAGGGTGTACGCGCTAATGTTTATATGTAGACGCGGCGGGCCCCCGCGCTTTTATTTACTACGCCTCGCGTGCGCAAGTGTGTTTGTGTGTACCTTATAGGCACGCGGCGCGAGTTTGTGTTTTTTCGTCTCTCGAACGCGTCACCCACACTACTGGCGTGCACGTGGAGGTATACATCGCTGCGCGGCCTTCTAACTCGAACTTCGTACTACTACGCCGGGGATCTAGCTGCAGCTAATCCCGAGATTATTTTTTTAATTTCTGTTCATTGCTTATACGACCTCGTTCTTCGCGCGGTTGTAGTGGCTATATCTATCGTCCTGCGCGCGGGGGTGTTTCGGAGAGCAGCCGCTCAGCTGATAACTTCGCATTGACATATCTCTAGAAGCGTCGCGTTTGATCGATGCCGCGCGTCGGTGCATACATTTTCTTTTTCGCTCTCTCTCTCACACTGACGACATCTGCTTCTAGATAAATATAGATAGTTGTTGATTACACCAGATTCGCATAGTAGTAGTAGTAGGAGTAGAGAGAGAAGCCCTATCGGCGATGAGCGCATTACAAAGCTACGCAGCTCGCGCGCCTGTATGCGAAGCAAAAATTGAAACACCGGCGCCGCGTGCGAAGCAGAGACAGAGAGAGAGAGACCTTCCCAAGGTCGCGGCCGTACTTGCTTGCGACCTTTGCCACGCTTTTATTATATATAGGTATATGAAACTTACTGCGCGAAGCATCTCGTCGTGTTTTTCCATGAAAAACCACCTGATTTCTGTCAAGTTTATCTCGAGGTGTCCGCTCAGACACCTAATTAATTATATTTTATAAGTTTCTTGGCCTTAACGCGTTGTTACGTATTACGTGGTGATTTATGTTTTTCAAATGCAATTCGTAAATATTTACTGCATTGTCGAATAGTTCGATTTTTGGAAAAATACTTCTCTCCTTGTAAAATCGAAACTCTTTTTTTCAAGCAATTATTGCTCCAAAAATGTTGAAATTCCTAGGCCAGAAACTCGTTATTTATCTCGATATTGCGAAACCGAGACCGAAGAAAAAAAAACACATCGCTATATTTTTTAAAAATAAATTTCGATACATCGTGTGGTGGAGGTGTGCTCTCTCGAAAGTGTCATGTATGTACTTTTCGATACACGCAGTAGAGAGAGGAGCGCCACACGTGTTTGACTTCTCATTGGTCGATCGACGCCGGATCATTGCCCCCTTCGATTTCATCTCCCGCACATGTGTGCTCGCGTGTGTAAGTGTCTGAGTATGCCGCGCCGCTCTCCGAAAAAGCGTCGCGTTTCTTAATCAAAAAATATAAAAAATTTTTTACCGAGTAACGTACACGAGATCCAGACGTGTACTAGTCGGCTTCTCGGCGCGGGCCCACGCGCTGCACGTGTTGGCTGTACTTATATATATACTGTGCGCGTCCACCCGCGTAATAAAAAGTCAACGCTCCGTCGGTACGCATAGAGGCCTCTATATATCTCGATCTCACCATTGATATTTTAAATCGAATCGTGTGCCCGCGCGTGTGTTTATATATAGAATACGGAAAGATATCTTTGACTCGCGAATATTAAATTCAAAGCTCTCGGAAAAAACTGGACGAAATTTTGGTACGTATTTTTGCAAAGCCCTGTTTGCGTATCCGGAGTTAATTAATGTTAACAAAGTGAACGATTCAAACGTCAGAGAGTAACGATACGAGATCGAATGTATTGTTGTTATTTTGAAGCGTGTCTGCCAACGTCATTCCCGTCGATACGTCTGCTCAATAAAAAAAAACAGCACACGTGTCTTCCCCAACTTTAATAATTGTACCATCGATATTATTGATTTCTATCGTGAATTATTGAGAGACGTTTTTATATAATAATAACGCACTCGAAAGAGAGACATTTTTTTGTCTCGCATAAATTTTCATTGTTAACTTCAGCAATTACCGCATTCTAAAATTTAAGCTCAACGTGTCAACGATCGAATGCGCCGATGAAACATTATTATTTTATATATTTTTCTTTCATAATGTATTCGCTCGACCTTCCTGAAATAATACATCGGTCGACACTCGAAAGATTCTCATTATCGATAGGAAAATCAATCTTTGTCATCCAAGTACTACAAACAAATTAACCTCGCCGGGGGTCTCTCTCGTCGTCACATTTTTTTATCTTCGCGGCTTATGCCGTTTCTTCTCGATATAAGTTATTCCGCTGCGCTTGCGCGGCTTTTCAAAAGTGTTGCAATTCTACTTACGCCGTCGAATACGTGTGTGTTGTTACATTAGGTAATTCGCCCTGTAATACAGCGTGTTGAGCGTACTTCTTTTCTCACCTATCTATCGCACTTTTTGAAATTACAAAAAAATTTCCATTACCGGCTAGAAATAGAGCGGTTCGAGCTAGAGTTATACGCTTTCGTAAAGTTTGTTTTCGCGACACAATCTCTCCAGTTTAAGTTATCAAACACATGTGGGTTGCTCGGAGATGTCTGTGATTTAATTCGGTGATATAGCTGTAATGATCGTCGAAACATTATCTCGTTTAGATTTGAAATTATACACAGTTTAGAATGTAAAGCGTGCATATCATTGAGATATTTTTAATGCTCGATTTAGATAAGGAAATTATAAATTTAATTGCAGTTTAGAATTATTACGTTTCGAATTTACCACGATTGCGTGTGAAATCATTTAAAAGCTAACAATTAGTTTCTTCGTAACTCGAAAATCTGCGCATACATTTTATCCAATTTCATTCGCGCGAAAACTACAGAATTTGAGCTAAAATGTGTCGAATAACCAGCAGTCCACTCGGGTCAGATTCGCTTTCTATAGGCGCAATTTTTCTCTTTTGTTTTGAATGTTACTGGCACGTGTCAAAAAATCCAGTTCACATCCCGTATAATTGAAAGTCGATTTAAATTTATTTGGATCGATCTCGATACACGATCTCGAGTTTTGAATTAATTGGTCGCGCTCGTAAATGGCAACGTGCGTACAAAAGAACATGTTTGTACATCTAAAGAGACGCGCGTCACTTTTACGTACATATGTACATAAGTGTTTAAGCGAGAGTAAAGATTTTATTTTCGAAGCAGACTCGCGCCGATGATGTTTTGTCAATCTCGGGGCACGTGTGCGATGTACATGCTCGATTGCCTCGAATTTCGAGCATCGCCGATCGTATACTGGAAATAAGAAATCGTGGGCTCTTAGGCAAAAATCAGATACATAAACTAGCGAAAAGTTGTTTTAGAACTATTGTATGTAGCATTTTTTAATGCTTGAATTCAACGGCTAACAATATTTTGATGAATATTCAAGGACCCATCAATACCTATTTTTGCAGCTTTTTCTATCTCTGACAATGAAATTAATCGATGTTTTGTTTTTCTCTCCTCCTGTTTCAGCTCCAGAACTCATTTATAATTGGTGGTTTTTCGTGAAAAAACCTTGAACAACACAAAATGGTTTCTTCGATTTCGGTCAACGGGGACGCCGAGGGCCTCAAGAATGCGCCGCTGAGACTCGAAGACGAACAGCACACTTCTCGAATCTTAGCCTCTCTCTACACGATGAAGAAAAACAGAACCTTGTGTGACGTCATTTTACACGTGAGTACATATACATACACAAGATATAATTCGCTTATGTTTGCGGTTAATATTATCGAAGCTCTACTCTCGATGATGCACGATATAATTGAATTTTAATATGTTTTCCACATACACACAGGTTGGTAAAGGACAAATTCAGGGTCACAGGGCTATTCTTGCCGCGGCGTCTCCGTATATTCTCGAGCAATTAACCGAAAAACCGACCCACGAGTTGGTTGTTACGATACAATTAAACGACGATCTTGACATCGGAGCAGTTAAGAAGCTCGTCGACTATGTCTACACATCCAGGTAATTTAATACATCCTTTTACTTTTTTTTCCTAATAACAGTTGTAGATTCGATCGCAAATAGTCCGATCTCCTCGGCTGAAAAGCAAATCAAAAGTTCATATAAACGTATCTCTTGTAATCGGGTAAAAACACAGTATACCTCCCGCGATTATTTACGATTGGCACGTGCATAGTCGCGAAAGCAAAAAAAGCATCTTTTTCCTGATCTTATCTGCTGATAAGAATCGCTTTGCCACGATATCAATTATGCAACTTCAAAATTTCCACTCTATTAATAGATCGAAATTTTTTCAAACTAACTCGCGTTCCAGTGTGCTTTTTTCGATTTCTAATTACTGTAAATTATGCAAGTTTTCAGCTGCAAGCGTCGAATATTCGTAGTTTTATGAAAAATGTTGCAAAGTTTATGAAATAGCTCGGAAACCGGTGCGGCTTGTAACGCTATATAATTAGTAAGATGCAATTTTGTTAAACATGAAAATGTTAATCGTTCACGCAACAGGAAGTTAATGTAAAAAATGTATAGTTTTGTCTATTTGCACACTAATATTAATAAAAAAAACTCTGACTTTTTTAGATTGGAAATACAAGAAACGGAGCTCGAGAAGGTCTACGTCGCCGCGCGGGCCTTGAAAATGGAAGGCGTCGCAGC
Organism: Trichogramma pretiosum; assembly: GCF_000599845.2. Classification (NCBI taxonomy): domain Eukaryota; kingdom Metazoa; phylum Arthropoda; class Insecta; order Hymenoptera; family Trichogrammatidae; genus Trichogramma; species Trichogramma pretiosum. The sequence goes on from NW_019641630.1 coordinate 787,601, forward strand.
CCAGTGCGCGACTAATCTGCTGGAGAGATTAACGCCCAAGAAAGCCCTTGACATTCGCGGCATTTCTCGTATCACCGACAACGATGCATTCGTCAAGCAGGTTGAAAACTACATCCGCCAAAACGTAAGTTAATGTTCATTCATTCAATCGTTTATTTGAAAAAGTAACCGATGATTCACGTTATTGCGTTATACCTTACAGCTCGCGGAAATTTTCGAAAGTCAATCCTTCACATCGGCTCTGCGCGTGAAACTCGAGGTGCTCTACCAAACCAGCCTCGAGATGGACCTGGTGAACGAGACGAGCCTCGGCTACCTGGTCCTCGACTATCTCAAGCGCTTCCTCGAGGAGTGCAACTGCAACTTCGACCTGCTGACGGAGAAGAAGCACCTGCTCTATCTGGCCCTGGACAACAGTCTGCAGGACTGCTCGGAGATACCGAGCGGCGACAGCACCGAGACGGATCTCGTCATCGATTACAAGAAGCTGTCGCACAAGACGTTCACGCTCAACAAGAACAAGAGCACGAAGAAGCTGAATCCGGCCTCGCCCCGAGTGATCATCCTGAATCGCGACACGATCGAGTCGCTGGAGGATAATGTCGAGCTCGACTGGAACATGATCGGCAGCATCAAGTCCGGCGAGCACACGTATCTGGCCGTGGTGACGCTCAACGGCCGCGTGGCCAAGCTCTCGATACGGCTGCGCCTCAATGCCCCTACGTCCCCTTCGCACGGTGCGGGTGGTGCCGGCGCCGACGAGTTGCACAGCTCCAGCAGCGAGCCCGAGCTCTACTGCTCCATCTCGCCCATGAAGTCGGGCAAGTGCTCGTTCGGCTGCGCCGAGTTCAACGGCGCTCTACTGGTTTGCGGCGGCTACGACCGGGTCGAGTGTCTGAAGACCGTGGAGAAGTACGTGCCGGAGTCCAACACCTGGGAGCCGCTGCCGGCGCTGAACGAGCCGCGCGGCAGGTTCGACATGGCCGTGCTGGACGGTAAGGTTTTCGTGGTCGGCGGATCCAACGGTTCCACCGAGCTGGCCACCGTCGAGATGTTCGAGGAGGGCCAGAACAAGTGGAAGACCATGGCCAGCCTGGACTTGGCCAGATCTTACGTGGGCGTTTGCTCGATGGGCAACAAAATATACTGCGTCGGCGGATGGAACGGCAATGTAAGTATTATTTTATTCAACGTTGACTCACCCCAATGAAAATATTTTATAAGTTCTTAGGCAAGATTTTAAAAAGATCTTGATAAAATTTTAAGACATCTGGTAGCAAGTTCTTATATATAAGATCTTGATAAAACTGGAAGACTTCAGGTAGCAAATTCTTAAGAGAGTTTTTGATTTCATTACTAGACTTGAAGTAACAAGTTCTTATATAATTTGAATTTCATGATTGTGATGAAGTTTTACTATTTTATCAAGATCTTATACAAGAACTTGCTACCAGATGTCTTACAATTTTATCAAGATCTTTTTAAAATCTTGCCTAAGAACTTATAAAATACTTTCATTGGGGCAGTGATGATTCATCGACAGCAAATTAACGAGATATTTTTCAACCTCTAGACCGGAATCAAACAGTGTCACGTCTTCGATCCCGAAGCCAACGCGTGGACGGAAATCGCGCCTCTGAAAACCGGTCGCTATCAAGCCGGCGTGATCGAGCTCGACGGCAAAGTGTGGGTGATCGGTGGTTGCGACTCGTGGAACTGCCTGACCTCCGTGGAGATCTACGATCCCGCCACGAACGAGTGGACCGAGGGCCCTAGCTTGCGCCAGGCTCGTCGCGGTTGCGGCGTCGCCGTGTACGAGGGCCGACTTATGGTCGTCGGTGGCTCGACCGGCACCCACAGTCTCACCACGACCGAGATCTACGATCCCCTTGACCGACAATGGACAACTGGACCTAGTATGACTACGCCAAGATCTAACGTCGGTGTCGCCGTAATCAGTGACAGGTAAATTTTTCTCGATTGCAGATTATATTAGATTGTTTTTTTTTTTTTTCAACTTTTTTTAACGATTTTATTTCGATACGTTGTAGATTATATGCAGTCGGTGGTTATTCCGGAAAAAGCTTTCTTAGCCACGTTGAGTATCTCGATTTTTATACGAACGAGTGGACCAATTTAGTCCCTAAATACGACGGCATCAGGACACCGCCGGAGTACTGTCCCTCGTCGGGCTCCAGCGCTCACGGCAGCGAAAAGGACATGCCACAGTCAACGTCGCACAGCGAAAAGCTAAGTAAAGCCAGCTCCGCGATCGAAAAGATTGTATAAATTAGTTACGTTATTTTATATTGGCATTAATCGACGTGAAAAAGTATATTTCATAATACCGTTAAGGCACTAGACGAGACAAGTACAATTTTAATGATTAATGCATAATTATAGACGCCAGTGTCGTCTGTGGTTTTCAAAAAAACCACCGTTTCAAGTTTTTGCGATCCTTGATGCTTCTGCCTTGTGATTTTACACGATAAAAGTAACTTCTCCAAACAATCATGTACAAGTGGAGATAAAAATTAATTTGATAAATATTAATTGAACCTGAATATTTTTGCAGTCTGAAAAATACCGATATTTATACTAAAAAATACAGTAATGTATTATTTCCATTAGTGATGAAGCATTTCTTTGATTCTTTTTTATTGATAAAAATCGATTTGAGTATTCTTTCATTTATAAATGATCGAATCTATTTTTCTGATAACTATTTATAATTGTAGTATTAAATGTTTAGTGATTAATTTTGTATGACTAAAGTTTCAATTGATTATCATGAAATTTGGTTTTTCTTGAAATTTTAATGAAAAGTCATAAGATTCTAAATTATTAAAGCGTATGTATATATTTTAATATTCTATTGTATTAAATTCCTATGGTCCATAAACTGCCATAACAAAATCAAAATGATTTGTAAAAAAAATGCCAGTTTTCATTCTAAAATATTATTCAACTCAAGCTGTTGAACTATGTTCAAACAAATTATTGTATCATCAGCATATTTTTTGCTACCCCAACAAAGATATTATTTCGCATCTGCATATCCAATATTATTTCAGTCAATTCACAATACAATTTCTTTCATCAAATCCACAATGTCAAACTGAAAATTTGATGATGCATCAAGTATTGATATACTGAAAATTTTTAAACACAAATGCACCTAGTTATTTACTTTGAAAAGTGTTACACTGCCACATACCGAAAATAGGATTTATTCCTGGTGAATAAAAACAAACTGCACTAAAACAATTGTCAAACTTTTACTGTCATTTATTGATGTCAAATAAATGAAAAACTGGGTCCAACATTCAATACTTGAAAAGTCTTAATATACCGAAAATAAATCTTCTAAATTTTCAGTATTTCATCAATACATTCTTGAAAATAAAAAAATATATGTAAAAATTATAGAAGCAGAAAGTATCAAGGGTACTGCTACTTAAATTGATTACAAAATTTTGAAATGTGAATGAATTTAGTTATTTATACGTTCAAACATTATAAATTAATTATAATTTGTCAATTTTTAATACTAAGAAAAAATTGCTGAGAAATTTGATTGTATTCTGTCCAAAATGTTATAGACATTTTACTTTGTAAAATGTTTAATCACCTGAGAATGAGGACAGATTTTCTAATTATAAAATATAAATTTGACACTTAATTAAGACAAAATTTATTCAAATGAAACTTATTCGCAAATGTTAAGACAATTAAAGATTGTATCGAAAAAAAATATTGTAAATATGGTGTGAATGTCAAAATGTTTTTGTAAAGCAAGTTAAAAAAATTATAAATGGTGAAGTATATAATAAACTTACAATTGTTAAAATAAAATTAATGTATACATTATTACCACCCGTCTATTTATAGATGATGAACTGAAAAGTGTTGCGCCTTTTTAACTGCGTAATTAATGCTTTGCACGTGAATTCAAATTTCAATTTCTTATTTAACTATCTTTATTTATTTACACGAAAATATTGTTTTACTTAAATCTGTAAAGATCGTGCAGATCGTTTATCGACCTCACGCTATTACAATGATTATTGCATTAATGAACATAATAAAAGTTTAATAAACAAAATTTTATTGGCAATGAAAATATTTTATTTTTATAATAAGTATAGATAACATTTTGATCAGGAATTAACAAACTATTTATATAAAATGTCCTTTATACAATAACTATCATTAATTAAATCTTTCAGTTCAATGATGTTTAGAATACATTATTCATTTGAAAAAAAATCTTGGCCAAATAAATAATAAATGTATTATGCTGTAAGTAAATTTCTTATAATTTTTTAATACATTCATTCACAATTTTTTAACTGTAAAAGGAAAAAGTTTCTACAATTCTCCATTAAGAAGTTTCTTATCAAATAGAAATTCGCCAATAGCTCCATGAGTAGCCATCATCTTTCCAAGTGTAGAGATTTTACCAGCCAAGTCCCGTTGGCCCTTGTACTGCTCATCCAAAAAGTCAGCAGTAAAGTAGTCAACCAGCTGTAAAAAAAAGGTTTGTTAGAAGAGTTAAAAATCAACAACTTTTGTTCTACATTTGATAGAATTTTAACTTACATGATAATCATTGAAAGGAATATCTTTGGGAGACTCGCAAGTCATAATGATGTCACGAATGCTTTTGGTGACTGAAGTTTCGAGGTTCAAGGCATCAGTAAGAGCCTCTACACCACTGTTCCATTCTTCGCGCAGGGGTTTCAGTGGGAACTTGAGCAACTTGCTTACATCGCTGGTCAACTGGCCACGCATTAACAAGTACTCTATGACTTTAATGGCATGCTCACGTTCTTCATTAGCAGCTTCAAAGAACATTTTGCTGAAGCCAGGACGATTGACAGTGTCCCTTGCAAAATGTGCTCCCTGTAAAATAATAATAAATTGAATTATTTTCTGATTATCTACATTATGAGAATCTATTAATACATATAATTGAACAATCTTTTCAACTCACCATAGCCAAATAAGTCATAGAAGCCTGAATTTCAGTTTTTACTTGAGCCTCAAGGACTTGGATACATGGGTTAACCATATCCTTCCATGCTGTAGGAACATCAGCAGGCTTCAAATTACCTATAAAATCAAGAATAATTATACCATCATTTTTAGGTTTTTTGCAAATATTGTTTTATAATAATTAATAGCATTGTGATAAATTATTGTAAATTTATCAAGAAAATATTGGAGATAAGAAGTTTAATAATTTGATCGATCCCATTTTAATTTTTTTAAGATTCACTTAGCAAGATATATTATCAGATATATATAAAGATAGATATCTTTATATTGATATCTTTGTAATATTCTTTAAATTTGTTATATATATATTGAAATAAATACATTGAATCATTTAAAGTGTTTAAATTGCTTTGTTAATTTAATATATGCACTCGTCATATGTTGATAGTTTTATTTTGACTCAGTCTGTGAATCATATTAAATTCATGCAACTCTTATCAAGAAACAGATGATTAAATCATTTCCAAAGAGTGAGACATTATGTTACATTGATTATGAGACCTAGTATAAAACTCATTCATTGTCATTTAAAAAAAGTCAAATTTGAAAATCTCAAGTATTGCACGATACTATGAACGAGGAAGAATCTGTAGAATGTTGATGTTTTTCTCTTTCGAGAGCATGTTCATCATGATTTTTTGAGCCGCATTCAATCTTATCATTGTGGAACTGATAAAACCTTACAAAAAATGTACGTAATGTAACTGAACAGTATGAAATATAATATGATTTCTCTGTTTTCAATCACATGTGTATACTTTTACTGGATTTCAATAAAAATGTTATAAAGCTCAAAATGGAGTTTCCTGGATGAAACGTATATTTTCTAAGCAATTGATATACGACTGATAATAACAGTATTATACTGTGTTGTCCAAATAGAACAAAGTCAATTGAATAATGAAAGAGCACGAAAGACAATAGTCGCTGTGCGAGCATTCCAAACTCACGAAGGTCGCCGATCTTCGTGGAATAATTTTCCGAGCGCAACAATAAGCGAATCTCTCGCCTCGCGACAAAGAAAGTCCTGTGTGTTTTGAAATTGATACTCACATTTGAGGCTGTCAGCACTGATCGGAGCGAGGAAGCAGGCGAGAGCCAAGAGCAGAACGCAGAATCTCTTCATGATGATGTATATCGATGTATGTGCGGTCACTGAGCGAGTTGCGATCGAGAAAATTGACTCGAGGTGTGCGTTAATAATCGTGTACGGGGGTACAATTCGTTCGAGCAACGATTCCGCAGTAGTCCAACGTAATCCGGGGCGCGAGCGCGAGAGAGATTTTAGAGTGAAATTACGGTGAAATAATGTCACGGGAAGGCAACCTTTACACACACTGGCGTAGAAGGATGACACTTGATCCCTTATCGACTGTCGAGCTCGGTTCTACGAGCGATAGTTGATTCGTGATAGACCGTCAACGAGCTATTGAGACGTAGACCGCAAGCACGGCCATTAACGCGCGGATCGAAAAGCGACAGTACTCGACGTTCGCAAAACAATGAACGCGCTGAGGAAAACTACGGGAGTATTCGTACGTATACAGCAGCAGTCGGGCGACACACTATGTTCAATGTAGTATATTGGTAAGTACGCAGTCGACTTGTTATTTCTCTCTTACTACTGCGTGTTAGCGGCCTGGCCAATGTTCGTATTGGTCGGGACGGGATAGCCCCGCAGCTGCGCGCGGCGGGAGCTTTTTCCCCGCGCGTTGGCCGCCCCGTCGGGCGGGAGTGGGGCACGGAAGGAGAGCCCAGCACCCTGGAATGTTCTCTGTGGATAAGCCCGAGCGACGTTGCCGTTTCCTCCGACACTCGTCGTGAAACGTTTAACCGTCGTCGTCGTCGCCGTCGTCGTCGTCTCTCTGTCTCGTCGCGATTAAACGAAATTGAACTACGATGAGTAAACACGTCGACGCCGGTTGTTGCCTTGTCTCTATATATCTATGGAAGAGACAAGCTGGATCGTGTCTTTCCGCCCAGCTGCATGACGATTCTATTTCTATATTTATGAACCCATGAGTCGAGCACATGCTCGCATAGACTCGCATCCGTATGTGCTTTTGCATCATCTTGTGATTTTACGCGTAATTTTTTTTCTTTTTTACTATATATGTGCGCGATCGATGTATTATATCTTTGTTGGCGACCGAAGCTTTTCTTACAATTAGAAGCGCAAGTCGAGCTTTTGTTCGTTAGTGATTTGTCATGCTCCATTGTTCGACGCTCGGAGTCGAAACGATAATATTTAAGTATGACACAGATTTATAATATATACGCCAATCTCTGTGAAAAAGTACAACAACGGAGTAGATTTTCCGATCGAACTTTATTTTTACGTTACTCGCGCGTTTATCGCGTTATTATTTTTCAGGAAAACCCACGATTTTTTTAACTGCGTTCCTACGATCGATCGTATCTCGGTTTAGTTGCGGCGATTATACACATTTGTTTTTATCTGAATTATACGTATCAGCGTATAGACTATCGTACCGCACTTTTATATTATATGAAGAAAACGGTTGTGGGGCCGTTTGCGTCAAGCACATCCTCGATCTTTCCATCGATCGTTTTGTATATTTTCTAATCGTAACGTTTTAAAAAAAGAGATTAACGTTACGCAACGGCGCAAATTATATTTCGATGCATTGGGCAACGAATAAATATTTTATTGGTAACGACACTCAAAGTTATAATCATCGGTACAATATTTGTTCACGTAGCCGGTGATAATCATCTGTACGTGATTCGGATTTTTGTCGTAACCACGAGTAAAGATCATTCAAGAGCCTTCACCTTTCATACTTATATATAGCTCGTATTTGAATTGACCCACTTTTATAACAAAAAAAATTTTATGGATGAAGATTAATAAAAACGTAAAAAAAAATGAGTTGAAAATTTATCTATTACGATGTTGACTTTACTGGTATATTTATTCAATCGAATACCATTGATTCAGCATTATATTTTTCTGTATGATGCAACATGAGTGGAAATGTGTGTAAATAAATACATTGACCATGTGAGTTATTAAGCGAGCTCTGAAGTTCTACTCAGCAAAACTTCTTAGCTGACTTTAAAAAATATACTTCTATTGTCTGCTTGTTCTATATTTTTCAACGAGAAAATCGATATAAATGATGAAATAGGCGCTGTACGATTATTTTCCAAAATAACGTATATTATCGTAGGGAATTGACAATTTACGGTTGCTAGAAATTTAAATAAAATCTAACCATTTCTTTATGCATTTGTAAAAACTAAATAAGTTGCCGCACACGCGAAACGATTTCTGCTCGCGAGAGCTGGCAACGTAGCGAGCCACACTACACTACGCATTTACTCCCACCCCTGTCACAGAAAACGGCTGAGAATTGCGGTGCTTGTGACTTTTCTGATCATTGTTTAGCACAGCGTCGAAGCGAGAGTATTCACGCTATTTGCTAGACAGCCAATAATTTTCCCTTTCGTCGTTCGCAAATCGTTTGATCGAAAATAAGGTATGTATCTTTAATATACATTAACTATAAACAGTCGAAATCAGTGCTACGATTTGCAATAAGTTTCGTTTTGTTAAGTGCGAAATTAATCGATTTTTAACTGCGACCATTCACGCGTGTGACGTTCAGTTTGGAGAATAATTCATTACACATTTTTTCGCTATTATGCTGTGTGCTCTTTGTCACCCGTTATTTATCCTAAAAAAAGTTTTTTCATACTCTTGTTTTTACCATGACGAATGAATATTTTTCCGAGTATGCACAGGCCAGTCGGAGCTTATCTACATGATAATGTGAAATGGCAACCAATGATTACATTTTCTACCATTCAATGTAATGCATATATAATAATATTATATAGAATGAGCTTATCAAACTAATCAGACTATGTGCATCAGTTTTAAACACTTCATTGTCGCTTCAAAGAATTTAATGTTGACTCATTAACTGATAGAAACGAAGGATGAATCTGTGATTGGTTGCAATTTATACATTCGATAAAGTTGGAGAGTATTTTTTAAAATAATTTATCTTATTTCATCGGTGAGCACTTATAAATTTAATCTCAATTTTAGATTTCAATCAAATATTGATAATATGTATGTGACATTTGTATCGTATTGAATTTTGAAATAAATGAGTTGAATAAATTGCAGAAATAGTTGATGATTTGAAATTAGAATTTAATATAAACACAAGATTTGATCTGATTTGGACGATATTAAAAAATGTATAGTACTTATGATATTTACAAATTTTTAACTGAAACTGTTTAAAATTATTGCAATCATACTATTAATAAGAATACTTATATCTTCTATTAATAAAAATTTTTTTGTTTTTTAACAAGTTTGATTCAATTTTACCAAATTTTTGTCTTTTTTTTCAGAAAAATGTTTTTAATCGTACTTCTGTGTGGATTGCTGGTAAGCTCTTCAACTGCTGAGTTTTGCTATGATGAAGTTGAAGCTGCATGCAGCCCTAAACCAGTATCTTCTTTGTTAGGTACTTATTATGAATTTAAGTAAATCAAAATGTTTTAAAGTTAATTTGAAAATATTAATTGAATCATTTATAATTTTCAGATGGACCCAATTTACCAAACTGTAATGCCAAGTATGGAGCTATTGATTCTTTACAAACTGACTTGCAGGCATATGCTAATGGCCAGCTAGAATCAAGCTTTGAATATTTGTTGATGTCTACCCATTTTGGCAATTATGAAACCAACCGTGCAGGTTTTCAGAAACTGTACAGAAAATTATCTGATCTTGCATGGCAAAAATCAATTGACCTAATTAAATACATCAGCACTCGTGGTGGAAAAATGAACTTCAATCAACTACCTCACTTGAAGAAAAATGTAAGTTATACTTATTATACTTTTAAAATACTGCAGTTTAATAACAAAATAATTCTTCTGAGAGTAGTTTTTAAGCTTAAATATACTAAAATCTATAAAAAAATATAAGCATGCAAATTGAAGAACAATTTTTAAAGTTTATTCATTTTAAAATATTTTAGAGCAAAGAGTCCCACAATTTGGAAGTCAGTGAGCTTCATAGCTTAGCTAAGGCTTTAGACTCTCAAAAACAACTGGCCAATGAAGTACTGCGTCTTCATAATCTTGCCAAGAATCATCAAGATGCTGCTATAGCTCACTACCTCGAAGAGGAGTTCTTGGAGAAACAAACTGAAGAAATCCGTAATCTTGCTGGTCACACAGCAGATCTCAAGAATCTACTCAACCGTGACGCACCACTTGCTGTCTTCCTCTTCGATGAGTACCTTCAAAAAGCTCTGTAAATTTTTCTAACTGAGTGCTATAAATTTTTTCATAGTTATGATTTTGTGAAAAATCTAGTTGTATTTATTATAAATTGAAAATTTTATGAACAAATACATTATAAGTTTGTGTAAAGTTTTGTCTATAGCTATTTCTATAAAGCACTGAAACAAATGAAATATTTGTTTTATTACTCAGTTGAACTGATTGCTGGATTATGCGCAACAAACTTAAGCACATTGGTTTTCTAAAATTGGAAAATTTAAGTAAATCATTGATGTAAAATAATCCTGATTCCAAATAAAGACGATAAAAAACAATTATTTTATTATTTGCGTTACATTCCAAAGCTTAAAATGAGTGATTCTTCTTGATTGCACTACTACTTTAAAAATGAAAATACGAATTTGATATATCATCAAAAATGTTGCTAAGTAATAAAGAAAAATGCTACTTACAGTTAAAATTACTGCTTACAAATTCAAAATTGAGAACAATTTTTGTTTTTAAAATAGCTTTTTTTGTATTAGCATTCAAGTACTTGAATCGATTTGAATTGACTTTTTATTAATGTCTGATCTTTGAATAACTTCTAAGTTTCATATTTTTTTTTTTCACTCTAATGTTTCTAATTTTTTCACAGTAAAAAATTAGTAAATAAATAACGGACTAATGCGTTGCAATGCTAAATTCTATTTTCTCTTATTAAAATTATAAAAAGTTTTCACTCTTAATACGAGGAACAAAAAAACAGACTTGATGAGGTGAAACCGATCTGAGATTCATCTCGTTCGCACATCTTAAAACATAACAAAATAAAAAAGACAGCGATGAAATACCAATGTACAACTTTTAAATTATTTGTATTGAAGACTAAAAACTTCAAAAATTAATGTAGTCACGTTTTTTTTTATTGACCAAAAAATAAAAAATTTTATAATAGGTAATTCGGCTTGATATTTATTCGCGGCGACCATACGGTGTATGCGCGCGAGTACACCTCTGGAAACAATAATATTATGAGTTATTGAAGTCATCGCGGCTGTAGCACAAATTTCACATGCGGCCGCTAAATAGACACACTCAAAATTTAATTAGTTTAGTGATACATTCAACTTGGTGAGCCGAAGTTTTCCACCAAGTCGTCCGTCGCAGTTTTTCTCTGTCTTCGATATTGCTCAATGCCACCATGGCGATGGTTTCAAGATTTTCTAAGATCAAGTTTTCCTGCAGTGGACTGGTTTTCTGTCTGTTGTGGATTCATTTTATACGTTCTACTGCATCGGAATACTGCTACAGTAACATCGATTCGGCATGCCATGCCAAGTCGTACACAATATCAGGTGAACAGATTCTCACGTTTTACAGAAACTGTTAGTATAATTGATTTGTAAAAATAGTAATTTAAAATTTGCCCCCGTCTCTGTGCAGAGAGCTCGGATAGCTTAGACTTGGAAGATTGCAATGCCAAGTACGGTTCGATCGACGAGATACAAGACGATTTTTTGGCCTACGCCGACGATCAGTTGCAAACCAGCTTCGAATATCTGCTGCTGTCCGCGCAGTTCAACAATTACGACACTAATCGCGCAGGTTTTCACAAACTGTACAGGAAATTATCCGATGTCGCGTGGGAAAATGCATTGGCCATCATCCGATACATCAACAGTCGGGGCGGTCAGCTGTCGTTCGAGAACATCTCGAACAATGGAAAAAACGTGAGTTTACTTTAGCGTCGAAATTTCATTCGGCCGTTAGGAGAGAAATCCTATGAAATTGTTGCAATTTTTAGAAAGAAAGATCGCTCAACTTCGACATGAGTGAATTGCACAGCCTGGCCAGAGTCCTCGACTCCGAGAGTCGATTGGCCAACGAAGCCCTGAGACTTCACACTCTGGCCACGGATCACGAGGACGGCGCGGCGGCCCACTTCCTCGAGGAGGAACTCATCAGGAAGCAGAGCGAGATGATTCGAGATCTCGCTGGATACACCAGCGATTTGAAGAAGTTGCTGAGGCAGCGCGACGCACCCCTCGGTGTTTACTTGTTCGACGATTATCTCCGGACCAGTTTATAAATTAATTCTCTTTATTTTTTTGGTATTCTTCGGATTTTTTTTTTGTTTCGGTAAAATCAATTTTTGTACTATGATTGCAAAATATTTTGTTGAGTAATTTTCATTGGTGCGTAGGTAATTTGTACCGTTGAAATTCAAATTAACTTGGATCTATTAAAAATTTATTTAAAAAATATAAAGATTGTTGAGACGAGAATATTTATTTAGCAAATAATAAGTGAAGGTTTCGGATTTTTCTGAATGCTCTTGGATCTGGTAAATTCTAGTTATTTAAAGCTTTGTCGGAGTAATAAGTAAGTTGGTAGTTGTTTTAATTAGTCATCAATTTAATTGCTAATCAAAAATTGTTTTGAAACTATTTTCTTTCGATTTTTCTCTTTTTTGATTTCTTTATCATCATTGGTTTTGTCTCAAAATATTAGCAGCTGTGTGAAACAAATACACAATGAAACTTGACTAAGCAACTCTGCCACTGTTCAGAGACTCCAATTTTGTTTTTTTTCGAGTTGCCTAATTTTTCTTTAGTTTCAAGTAATAGAATTTTCATCTACAGACTTACTGCTTATTGTAGAATTTTTCATTTTATTTATATAGCTATGATAAATAATTAATTTATGATTTATTTGTATGAATGATAGAACTTGATAGAAACTTGAGCACTCCAAAAGTCTCGAATATTCGGTAAAAACACTGGAATTTTTACGATTCGACTCGAACTCTCTCGAACTACTAGTCCGATCATATAAACAGCTTTTCTTTTTCAATTTCATTAGTTTCAAGGAGATACCGAAGCCAAGGTTTAAATTGAAATTTTCAAACACTTTTTCCTGAATTTTCATTGAATAATTTTCCATGAAACATCGTTGATGACTGAAAATCCACAAAATGAAGACATTCACGTAATTTTTTTCGAGAGATATTCTGTAGACTTTTTTCAAATGCAAAAACGTTGTAATCAAGATTCAAATGAAAAATTTTAAATTTTCATGTAGGCTCAACAAGACATAAAGCTCTGTAGTATATATTCAGTCTTACAATTTTTATAATGCAAGAGATTAACAAAATTGTTAAACTTAAAGAAAATATAGTTATCATTCAAATGTTTGTACACAGTTATGATTTATTTGTATTCAATTCTATTGCTTTTGGGAAAAAGATAATTGAATATCTATTTCTAGCGAAAGGATTGCATCAACTCAACTTTAACTGCTAGACCAAATAGAATTGAGTTTAAATGAGTAAAAATAGAGTTCAAAGTTGGTTTATAATTTTTTTCGTTTTATTTAAATTAAATACTATATTACACAATTTTCTTATCAAAATATTTATAACAAAATGATTGAAAAACCTTTAAAGTCAATCACAACAATTTTTAACCAAACCAGGATTTCAAACAATCAGTTCTATCATCTTCAGTCTTATTTTTCTGTTGTCTGATTTCCATCTCAGTTGGTTTTTGTTTAATAACAGGAGCAACAAAAGTATTTGTTTTGTTTGTTGCTTTTTTCAATTTTTGGCTCCTATCTACATTCGTAGAGAAGAAGTTAGCTTCCTTCTTAACCTGTTCAATTTCTGCTCGCATTCTTTGTTTGTGGACGGCTCGTTCATAACTCAATCTTTCACTGAGATGAATCCAATTGAACCTGGAAAAATTAAAATTTTTTAATTTATTTAAATTTCAAACAATGTTTGCAAATAGATCCAATCTTGCTTTGGTATAAATCTTACTTTGGTAAATATTTGATGTTCCATATCATGTCATAAAATTTGCTCTTTTTCCTACTTGATATCTGTGTATTGTTTAACGTAGCTGCCACATGCTTAGCGACTCTTTTACTTTTGAATTCGACCCAGCCTTCAGTGAAATGCTTTGAAGGCTGCTTACGTTTCTTTTGTTTTTTACTTTCTTGTTTTGCCAACTCTGCAAACAAACGATGATGAATTAATAAATAAATAATAAAAGAAAAACTATGCATAAAAATTATGAATGGTTAAAGTAATGTACCTTTGTCAGCCAATTGCAAGTATACACGGCCTACTTCTCCGTAAGCAGAAAAAGTTTCACGTATAGTAGTCACATTCATGTACTTTGGAATGCTTGATAAATAAATAATTCCTTTCTTTTTTGGTTTTTTCACTTTTTTCTCGGTTACTTCAGCAGAACTAGGTTCATTGGTGCACGAGGTTTCCGGATCCATTGTAATTGATTGATGACCAGTTGTGAACGGTAATTATTTATTGCAATAATTGTAATTATTTCACGAGTAACTTAAATATTTAGTACAATCAACTAAGTCTCAATATTCACTGTCACTGAGGTACAAATGTAATAACACACAATGTTACAGCGTGCGTGTGTACATAACCTACATCGGCTTTAAATGAATATGAACGTGTTTTTGTAACTCGAGATTAGATTTTGAAACTGACATAAGCACATGGAAGCACATGTATCGTGCTATCCTTTTCTAATTTTCGGTGGCAAGATCAGAAACTAATCGAATCATCCGAGTTCGTCGACTTCGTGAAAGCAGGCTTTTTTTAAATTCACTGACTTTTAAATAAAGTTTTCACCGGTACGAAAATGATAAATAAATTTGTCGATTTAAATGTATGCAAAATAGGAGAGTGGGAATTTTCTACCTCTCTTCGCGAAACGCAAGAAAGAGATAGCGGTCTATAGAACAGTATATTATCTCTCCCTACTCTTTCTCACTCAGGGTCTTTAACTGTGTGTATACGACGAATTGCTTATTGCAGACAGACTGCGAATGTCAGTGAGCAATCATTCCGTGGGGCTGTCACCTGATACATCCATAACACAAAATACAGTCGATTGACAAAGCACGACGATCTATATTCGCACTTGTCAGTTGTCACGCATTTTAATTTAAACTCGCGATTTTGAAATCAATGTGACAATCTTTTCAGTCGTCGATGCGCATGAGAAAAGCGCGTGCGTGAGAAAATTTCCTCTCAAACTCTCGTCTCGATCTCAAGTGCTTCCCGTTTCAGTCGTTTCTATTCTAGTCGAGAGACTAACGTGGAAAGCATCGCACAGCATTCACAGCATTCCCGCAGCATTCGCAGCAGCAGGTCGTTTGCTTCAACAAATAAGTTTTTACGCTCAACAATCGATACGCGTCGTTAGCAAACATGGATGTTAAAAAAATCATGGAATTTATGGAGCTGATCGGGCGCTTGAAGGTAAGAGTGAAAACTTGATTTTTCTATTTTTGTGCGTTTAACGACGTTTGACATTCTAGCACGTGGTTAAAGGGACGGTGACACTTGCCCAAAAATCTAGTTTCCAATCCCGTTTTCTTAATATTCTTCTGAGAGTTTCTTCAAAAGGCTCTGTGGGGCCTTTAAGAACATTAAGTTGAAGGTCCCAGGAAAGTCTTTTAGAAAAATATTCTATAGAAGTTTCAGAAAGCTGGTGTGATAATTTGATTTTTGGGCTGGCCTTGCTTGCCATCTCCTCAATAATCAACAACCTGAATAATCGTTTGCTTACTAAATATTCTTATTATTGTTTTAACATCGTTCAATCTTAAATTGTAGGATTTATTCAAATGTTCATCAATGATGAATGAATTTAGTAAATTGATGATTTACTGATAGATGATGATAACAAATGATTATATCGTCTCTGTTTAAATTATTTGTACTTTCATAACATTGGTTAAAGAGATGTTGATGCAACCCCAAGAGTCAAATTTTATCTAGTTTCATGAAACTCCTACCAAATAATTTTCTGAAAGACCCTGCAGCTACTTTTACTTTGATATTCTATAAGGTATCGTAGAGCATTCAGGAAAAAAATTTAAAAGAAGTTTCAGATATCAGAATTCTTTAATTACGTAAATTTCCTATGAATGAAAAAAATCAAAATATTACTTGAAAACATGTAACTTATTAAAGTTATTGAATTATTTGAATATGTTGCACCTACCTAATTACAAAATTGTAAATACTCTATTGTTTTTAGCATATCAAACGAACTGGTTGGGTTATAAGGAATATTGGAGATCCAGAAACTATATCCGGACACATGTACAGGATGGCCATGCTTTCTTTTCTTATTGATCCAAAAGAAAATTTAAATAAATCTAAGTAAGTATATTTAAAATAATAAATGTAAATTCTGAAAGATTTAGTATTAATTCAATTTTTATCACATAGATTAATTGAGATGGCGTTAGTTCATGACTTGGCTGAATGCATAGTAGGAGATATCACTCCTCATTGTGGAGTATCTCCTGAAGATAAACATAGAATGGAAGATGAAGCTATGGAGAAAATTTGTGCAGACTTAGGAGAAAGAGGACAAGAAATGCTTGTGTTATTTAGGGTAAATATATTAAAAATATAATCTTTTAGTAAAATTTTTTATAATGGATAGTTCGTAAAAATATATAATTAATTTTACAGGAGTATGAAAAACAAGAATCACTGGAAGCTCGATATGTGAAGGACTTGGATAGAATTGATTTATTAATGCAAGCTTATGAATATGAAAAAAGAGACAGCATTCCAGGAAAGCTACAAGAATTTTTCACCTCTACTCGAGGAAAGATAACTAATCCCTTTTTAGAAAGTGTAGAAAAAGAAATTAACAATGCGAGAGATAAATTACTTAGCACAGCAGAAGAAAATGAAAAGTGATAGTTGAACCAAAAATTTTTAAAATGAAAAAGCTAAAAAATTGTTTTATTTTTTAGTAAATATAATTATATAATCTAAAATAGCATTTAAAGGAAAAAATAGATAAAAAATTATTAGCTCAGTCAAAGTTATGATTAAGTATGTATTAATTTTGAAAGTGTTCAATTAGGATTAGGATATTTTATTTACATAATATAATATCCTAACTGCTTTTCAAAGCAAAGTTAAGATTCATTGTTGATTAACAGATTAAATATTGAGTTTGATGTCATGAATCAGAGTTTTATATCAGAATTTATTCATAATATTGTTTAAATTCTTCAGTTTATCATAATTAATTATTTTAATTAATCTTTTTCTCAATAACTCATTGTACACAAAAGTTACAGTAATAAGTAACATAATTAAATCATATAATATTTATATTTATATAAATATATTCAATATTAAAAAAACTTTAATATTTAATTATGTGTTCACATTTTAAGATTTTTTTGTATCTTAAAAATGTAATTTTCATATCTTTGTAAAGCTCTTTTCATATTCAAATACTTAAATACTCAAAATTATTGCGCAAGTATTACTAATTCTTTAAATTATTGAGATGTAAAATTTATTTAACCACGTAAATGAATGATTAAATATTATTTTTTTCATACACTTGCAGAGTTTTCTTTAATTTCAAAAATAAACAAAAAATACACAGATATATAAATACATAAAAAAAAATTATATTAATATTTTATGTTCTCAAAAAAATAATTGCATAAAATTAACATTATTTCAAGATTTTAATGAAATATTTTTTAATTTAAATATAGTGACTATTTTTACGAAATTTTTATGCACAAATGATAACTTTATTTGCATCGGAGGTGAAGCATAAGGGTATTAACGTTTCAAGTATGAACATTTTCAGTACTTTCCATTATGTTTGAAATTTTTATAAATGATGTGATTGAATTCATAAACTTCAAATTAATAAATGAAGTACAAGTGATAGATGTAGCGCTAAAAGAAGAAGTGAAGTAACTATACTTCAGTTGCTATGGTAACGGCCTTTTTTGTAGCATAGTCGAACGTGATTTTTGGCTCAGTTATCAGCGAGCGATAAAAGGATATGCATAAATCGATATGTGATACATTTAATAATGATTTATTTGTAATTCTGATGAGTATGGTTCTTTTAACAGTCGATAACGAGATGTATTTTTACAATGATTATCTTCGATGTTGCAATTAACTATCTACCAATATATCCTTAGCTATGCGCTCGATTTTGTTCACCGATTCGTCATCGTTCGATAATTCGCAGATAAATCTGTGCTTCTGGCTGCAGTCTTCACCCCGGTACATGTATGTTCTCGACGATGGTTCGTACTCGAGTTTCAGGCATCTGTATAGAAAGTAAAACAATGATTCGACCGGTTTTAAAATCGATGTTTAACACGTCTTAAGATTTTACCTTCCGTCGCCGATGACATTCTGCTTGGTGTCGTGATGCACGGGTCTGGCGCTCGCCGCCCAAATCCACAGAAGACCCGGGTTCAGACCGCCGGTCCAGTAGCTTTTTCGGATTTTCTTGTCGCTCTGCAGCATCGCCACGACGTCCTGATTCTCCTCGATGGATTCGAACTCGACCAGATTGCCGCCCATCGCTCGGCACAGGCTCGCCGATGACTTCCAATCGTATTCGCGATTGCTCATGTGGTAGCAGAATTGACCGACTCGAGTGAAATTTTTGGCACACGGTTCTAGAAAATTATAAAACAATTGATTTTGATTGAATTTTGATACTCGTGGGATCGTGTTATCAAGGATTAAAAGAGTAGTTACGCTTGGCTTTGTTGTTTCCAGATATCACATAATATAACAATTCCTCTGTTCTTTTCACTCGTTTTTCCAAAAAGTCCATTTTATAAACTAATTTTTCTATTGATCCTGCAAAATAAAGAATAAATCAACTTCAATTTTAAAGAAATAGAGACAAAAGAACATCCCCGTATGAATTGAAAAAATGTTAAGTATTAAAGTCTAAGTAATACTCAATTACACATTTTTAATTTCAATGTAAATAAATGCTGTAAATTATAACTGATGCTTAAATCTTCAGATAAACTTAAATTTTAGAAATACTCGATCATAAATACTTATCTTCATTGCGCAACAAAGTATCGCGAATATCAAAAATTACGTTAACAAATCATACAACTAATTTTAGTTTTCAACGGATTAAAATTTTTCCTTACGCGAATTATAGTTCTTGAACGTTATTTTGATTTAAAATATTTAGAAAGTTGGTTTTGTTTGTTGACGGCACAGGGTGTGACGAAATTAACATATTACATCACATCGGCAAGAAAACCCACTATTACCGCAGCATTGTGTATGACGCGCGGGCGCCGTTTACCATGTTTAAATTGATCTTCGAGCAAATATTGCGAATATCGTGAGCGCTTGTACGCACTTAGTCTTGAATTCTTTGCATAATAAAGGAATAATTAACATTTTGAAGACTCGCGTTACTAAATATATTAATTTGATTAAATTCTAAGTCATTAATTGAACGTTGAACCTTCTTAAAATAAGTGTACGGGCGTAATGAAAATTTCAGCGGGCAATGAGCTGCAGCAAGGAAAAATTGCGAAATAAATTTACCCAATAAATAGAGATCCGTTTCAGAAACTTGTTTGTTGCCATTTTGCGATGGATGCACTTTGTTCGGATTCGTAATTCTCAGCGTTGAATCGCCAAGTTTGATTTCTCGCGATCCCCTCGAACTGCCATTAGACATTATCCATTCTTCTAAAATTTCGCTCCAAGGACCGATAGCTTTGTTATCGCACACTTCTGTATTGACATCGGTAGACGTTTCTCTCTTTGCAATTTGTAAAGCTACAAAAGGAAATTCACATACAGTATTTTATTGAATTTTTTTTCCCACAACATTGATAAGTTTTGAGCATTATGCTCATTTTGTTTACCATTGTTATTGTTCGCCAAAGCAGCTGCACAAAGTAGTAAAATAAACAATTTTCCCTTCATTTCTCACAATAGTCCTGGAATGGAAAAATTTTTGGTAATTGTTCGAGTTTCTTTCAAACGACAAAATATGAAAATTGATGAGCAAATTTTTTTTAAACTCAGACAATGTTTTAATAGTTTACTTCAAATTCTCCAAAACAACACACCTTTTTTATTTGTAATTATCTTTTTATAAATTAAGTCCTTACGAAATCGCTATGTTCTCCAATTAGTATTTTTGCGATTTTTATCTTCGCACGAAAGAAATTGTAAAAGAGTTATATCAACAATAGCAATTGTGTAAAAAAAATTATGTAAAAAAATTCATTACTGTATTATACTTTCTTATTATAATAAACAAATGATGTTTTAATGTACCATTTACAGTAAATTATTAATATCGAATTATATTGCAATGAAAGAATTATTGATTTGATGGACATTTCACGAACATATGTTGAAGCATACTTGTTGTTTATAATGTAGAAACTAAGTATTAAGTTAAGTAAAATTGAAGAAAAACTTACTCATGTAGAGATGAAAAGATTTGATAAAAACTAATCAACACTTGTAACACGACTTGACTCGTCGCGTGCACACACGAAACATAATATTGAATGAAATGTTGACCTCAGAAATATTCTTTTACCTACACTTATTAGTTTCTGGGGCACTTTCTCCTGTTCTCTCTTTCTCTCTACACTCTACTCTTTTTAACATCTTTATATATATATAGGTTGTATCATCGTCACCGCTGCGGACCCGAAAAACGAGTACTGAACTAATTGCAGTAATTTGCAGTGATTTTTGAATAAAAATATTCCAAATAAGTGGGTTTTCTTCGTACATCTACAGAAACTCAGAGTTAAAATTACAATTTATAATTATTAATTTACGTTTTTATGGACACTGACAAAAATCGTTACCGGAAAAAGTGCATTGAAGTATGTTTTTCTGAGTACAAACAACTTGTTGTAAAGTTAAATTATTGGTCTAAACAATGGAAAAAGTATTAAAAATGCATACTCAAAACGGATTCAATTCTATTTTGAATTACATTGTAAATAATTACAGGACACCGGAATTTCAGGTACATATAGGTAAATGAAATAATTATAATTTGAGAAAAATTGACTAAAACAGATTTGTTTTTCTTATGTTGTACATTCGTTAATCCTATATTTCCTTTGAAATTTATAGTATCAATAAAAATAGTGAAAATCTGTGACCATGCATAAATTTTATCGAGCAATGGTAATTTACATTATATTAATTTTGTTTTTTTTTATAATACATTTGTCGAAAATCAGATGTTTTCAAATAGGGAAATCGCGGGATACTCTAGGCTTGGGGAGATTCTTGAAAGTGCACGAGAGTTTAAATGTGCTCATAAATTGTTTATTATGGCAATTTTTTGATTTTTTTCATTAATTGGAGTATTAAATTTGCTTTCTCATCTTAAAATTAATGCTCAAGTATAAATAATATGAGAAAAATTATAATGCTATGAAATTTTTTAATTATTTTTTGTACTTCTGTCTTTTTCACTTATTATTTGCTATACTTTTTCGGATAGAATATTCTATACACCTAATATCGTTTTCAAAATTGAAAAGTCCTCATTACTTGTTGAACTGTTAACATTTATCTAAAAAAGATCATTTTTTCTCACGTTTTTTGTCTATTTATGTTTTTCTTAAATTTTTTAGAATGTCACAGTACTTTATGGGCTATTTGAACTACATGGCTCACGTAAATTTCTCCAAAACGTCGATAATTATCCCTACGACCGCATTTGGAAAGTGATAAAATGTCCTAGGCGATGAAGTTCTGAAAAAAGCTAATCCATATTTATGAGCTGTTATTATGCTAAAACGCATGTAACATTAAAAAAACGCAATCATTGTAGTGGAAAATTATATTTTCTTATTATTTAATTATACAAAGTTTAAGTAAAAAAAAAGAAAACAATGTATTTTACTGAAAAATATAATCAAAACATATTTGTACAGTATCGAGAAATCGCATTCAATTTCTCGTGTGGAAGCTCAAAAGTAAACGGTTAAATTGAGATGTTCCTCGTTGGATTCGTAAGGCGCGGCTCGAGTCTCGGTCGCGGCGTTCTCGTTGCTCGCGGTCTGCAAAAAAAATGTTTGAAAAATCGATCGATCAACAACGACTTTATTCCAAAATTTGACATTGTAATATATTTACTCTGTCGTCGTCGTTCCAGGAGAGCTTCTTCACTCGCCTCGACACGTACTCCTCGGGCCAGGTGGGCGCCAACGAGTCCGGCGGATCGCCCGAGAAGGTGGACGAGCTCTGAGAGGCCGACTCGACGTTGTTGAGATTGTTGCGGGCGCTCAGGTCGTTCATGTTCTGCACGAGGCCGCCGACGTTCGGTATGTTGGACGTGGCCGACAGAGCCGGCGGCTCGGACGCGGGTGCTATCTTGTGCCTTGGATAAAATAAAATTTGCCTATTCGCTGCGAAGCAAGAGGAAATAATTCTTCAATGTTTTTAGATCTAGAATTACAATCGCTATTGATGATAAATGAATTTACTTCTTCTGGTTGCGTTGTAACTGTCGCTGTCATCCCCAAAGACAGGATTATCGATGTCGTGAGACTCGAAATGATGTTCCTGAGTTACTTCCAGAGTGTCGCGTAAAATGCTGGCCCCGAGTATCTGCGGCGTTGGATTCAGGGCCGAAGGAACCGGAGATTTTTCTTTACAACCGAGGGCCGCCGAATTTACCGATCCCTCGCCTTTCGGTCGTCTGCTGAAATTAATAAATCAATAGCAGAATTTTTATTAATAAAAAAGGACCATGTTTGAAAAAATAAGTTCAAAATTGTTTCAAGGTAATAAGAAGCTCTTGAGTGAAGTACGAATACGAATTATGAAGATGCCATTAATATTATGAATGAAAATGTCCTTACTGTTTGTAAATATATAATATAAGAATCAATATAACTACTCCAAGAAGACCGAGTACGGCGCCGAATACAGCCACCAGTAATACACTACTCCCAAGCCAAGTTGGAGCAGTCCGAGCCGCCTCAAGGATGGTTCCGGTATTTGGTAAATGAACTATCACAGGTATCATAGTTGATCTATCGGAAAATTCATTTATAAATTAATTGCACATGAGAATGATACTGAAAGATTTTTTAAATCTTTCAAAGCGATTTTTTTTTATTCATCAGAGATGGTAGCGTAGCTTTACGTTAAAAAACATTCGGTAAAAAAGTCAGAAAACGATTTCGAATATAGTAGCTATCAACATAAATACCTAGTAGGTTTTCCAGTATCTGAGGCAATCGCGACCAAACGAGCTATGGTACCATTTAACGGTTCCACCGATCTCAATATCAATTCTCCGTTGTCACGAATTTCAAAAGAGCTGCAAAGAATAGTCACATTATTTCATATTTAGAGGTAAATAATGTTAAAAGAAAAATTAAAATGTCGTACCGAGCATCGGGTCCTCTCAAAGTTAAAAAAACCCGATCTCCTCTGTCGCCATCAGCAGCTTCGAGCCTCCCTATTTCACAGTATTTTGATGAATAAATATTTAATTTAACTGCATTTATTTACCGAAGGTTCAAAAAAACTTACCAACTATCGATCCTTCTCTTAAAGTTCTTGCGTGAAATTCGTATCTTGGATGACGAAATCTAGGTTCCCACTCGTTGACATCTTCAATGGAAACATTAACCCTGGCAGTGTCGTTCTAGAAAATTTTTCACCAATGTCATTTTCCAAACTTTTTATTAACTTTCAATATTAATTGTAAACGATTCTTACATTATGTTTATCCGTAACGTGAACTAGAAAACTATGTTGAATTCGCCGTTCGTAATCTAAGGTTCCTTTCAGGATCAATTCTCCAGAATTTGTTATGGCAAATCGTTCCATGTCTTCGTCGGCTCCAGCTAACCAGAATTTCAGATTCTGATGGATAATAACAGTATCGTCATGAAAAATTAATTATTGGAAAATAATCGAAAAGAATAATAATCACTCACTGGATCAATTTTATTAACACCCGTCGTGAGAATAATACTTCCAGATGGAGTATTCTCAGGAATACTCGCGTGGTAGTCTTTCAATACGAATCTCACGGGTATTCGGCCCTCTATAAAACCTGTATTAAGTTTTTGCGTTTATTAAGATAAAACATAAAGATGCAACGATAAAAAGTGATATTACCGTTCGTCAAAATATCATCTTCGCTTCCTTCGCGAGTTACGACGACGGTAGCCAGGGTGTAACGATCGGAGTTGTCGATCTGAGTAGCCTGGAAAGAATATTTAAAAAATCTGATTCTAGATATCCTGTTTCGCGTCTCAGAAATCGATCAATCGCACCTTTATCACAAGCGTAGCTCCTGAAATGAGTTCGTGATCTTGCAAAGGTCGATTTATGACAATATCGGCGGTTTCCGGATTCAGCGTGAGAAATGGTAAAATACCCCCTTGAATGGAATATCTCACGGGCGAACCGATACCGACGTCCTGATCCACGGCTTTGATGGGAGCAGGATCCACTCGGAGGATTTTTCTCTGAAAGTCGTACGATATGATTGTATATTTTTAGAAAGTGATACAAATCGGATATACGAAATCGAACGTACGGTTTTTATGTGTAACGGAACACTGATGCGGTACTGATCATTGAGGAACACAGGATTTTGATCGTCCGCGTCGATCACGTTCACGTAGAGGACTGTGGTGGAAGACTGTGGTGGATTTCCCTGGTCCTGAATGATAAATCCCAATTATGTATAATCGTTGTGGATATATGCTAATACAAGATTTTCTCTCACTAACCTGGGCTTTTATCCCAACGGAAAAATTACTCAGAGTTTCGTAATCCAGTGGTTTTCTTAATACTAGTGTACCTTCTAGTGCGTTTGCAAAAATGAAAAAATCCTAAACAGACAAAACACGTTAATACTAATGTTATTAAAAAAATTAAAAAGTAGAATAATGATATTGTGGTGTATATGGGAAGGATGTTGAATTATATTTTCACTCGGATACCGATGTGGAAAAAAATATGATACAATGAAACACAATTTTTCACGCACCGAATGGGGCCCATCGAGGATACTATATTGTACTGTCGAGTAAGGTCCCGGTTGATCGGCGTCGATTGCTCTGACGCCTTGAAGAACTCTGGTGCCAACGACCGTGACCTAACAACATAATGCGATTGCTTCAATTTATATTTTAATCTTATTCTCACTTCGTTAGTTTGTTTTGATCGTTATAAAATTTATAAAATTTATTCAAAAGTGTGTAAATTGACGATAAATTATTCCAAGATTCAATGAGCGATCAATTTCAATTTTTATACTTTTTTAAACTTTTGTACCTTTTTCAAGCACTTGTTAAATAATAAAAAAAATTCTGAATAATTTTGAATTAAAATAGGTAAATATTCATATATCATCAAATCAAATAACTTTTTTCAAGGAATTTATATATTTTAAGGAGTAACATAAAATTTACATGTACCTCAGATATGTTGAGAACGTATGGAGCATTGATGAACTGAGGCGCATTGTCGTTAGCATCGGTTACTCGTATGTTCACAGGAATAATGAAGCCCTTTAATTGAAAAAAGAACCATCGTAAATAATTATAATCAAATTTGAATGCAAGTTCGATAATAAAAGATTATCAGGATAGAATAAAGATGAAAATTTACGGGATCGAGAGTCTGTTTGCGTTCGCATATGACATTAACGTAAACACTGGCGGGTCCGTCGATACCTTCCTTGTCGAGGGGCCTCGCGAGGGTGAGATTTCGAGAATAGGGCGAAAACACCACGGGACTGTCGAACTCTTTGAGTCGCAGCTCGATGTCGCCTTTGGGGCCGGGATCGCCGAGAACAGCCAGAGGACCGACGATCTCGCCGACCTTCATATCCTCGGACACGAAGAGGTGAGCCGCCGTCGCTCCATTTTCCAAAAAGCACCTTGTGTCTCGAATCACTGCTCGGAGGGGAAAAAAATAGTTTAAACTTTAATTTATCCATCTGTTCAATCCTCGGTTTTGCGTTACTAAATATTCTTGATCAGACTTACATTGTCCTGACGTCCAGTGAAGTTGT
Source organism: Trichogramma pretiosum (assembly GCF_000599845.2). Lineage (NCBI taxonomy): Eukaryota > Metazoa > Arthropoda > Insecta > Hymenoptera > Trichogrammatidae > Trichogramma > Trichogramma pretiosum. Next base: position 813,844 of record NW_019641630.1, read on the forward strand.
GAACTTAGTGCGAGTAAAATGATGAAAATTATGTTCTTCATGTCAATCCAAAGTCTCCATTAAAGTCTCTCAGCATTACGATGATCATCTGTTCATTGGAAAATACTAAATACTTATTTGCAATCGTTTTTATTTATTTTAGTATTTGATAATAAAAAGAGATTGTTGAATTAAAAATTACTGAGGTATGCTAAAATAAATTTTGATCTCCTCGAAATTTTTACCACTCATATGAGAATGTCTAACCGATCTTTACAATAAAAGACTTGAAATTTTTTAGCAAAATTTATTTTTTTTTTTAAATAATATTGAATTTTCATTATGAGTTATAAGCTACGGTATTTATTGATTGAAGAGGCGATTTTTTAACCCCGTTTCAAAGTAAATAGCTAGATTAACACGCAGGGATCCGAAATGAATCCAAGAAAATCCACGTAAAGTCTACCTTCTTATATGGATAATCTATTGGGGGTTTCAGTTCAAATTAAATTAAATTAAAACTGTAACTTAATTGAACTTAGACAAATACGGCTATACTTAAATCGAGTATTTTTCAGGTTTTTTTTGTATAACAAATTAAAAGACAACGCTGATAAGTATAGCAACTAATATCACGTCTTTATTGTTTAGGGCTCAATTGTAATGCGTGTCAACAAATTCTTCATGCATAGGCTGGCGCGGGAGTCGTATAATATTTTCTAGCGTCGCGACATGCATATATCGCACTCGCTACGCTTGAGCGCAAACCATAACGCTGCAATGCCATAGATGAAACGCATTACTACGTACGATCCTCGCATCGTGAACTATCATTATAGGTTGCTTTGCATAACAGCTAAGATCACTCGGCAACTTTATTTCCATTTTTTTCTTGATAATCGAACGAATTACGGTGAAAATCGAACATTTTTTCCGAAGTCGCTTGAGATGGGGTCAGTAACTTTTTTAATTTTAGCAAAAATCAATAATATTCTCGAATTTGCTTGGGCTGAGACTTTGAAAATTAGGTATGAAAAAGCAAAAGAAAAAATATCGAATAAAATTTGGACCATTCGATTTAACGGAGAATCGTCCATGTACATATAAGCATACAATAAAAATGCGTCAGCAAACATTTCGTTTCGCTTTTACTATTTTTTAATTGAATATAACTAAGGTAACATTGTATTTGTACAAACATATAATATTTGCACAAAAATAACAAAAATGTACGTAAATATACAATTTAATACGTCTTTTGTAAGGTGTGACAAGTATAAATAAAAATATGTTAATTCACACTCGGAAAATCAAAAGCATTGAAAATTGCCTCATAAAAAATTAATCCGTCTCATCGTTCTATCAGCACATCCTAAAAAATTTCAGACCGATTGAAAGAGCAGCTCTCGAGCTATCGCGTTATAGAGAAATACACAAACACGAGAAAAAGTAGGGAGGATACGGCTGAGCTACGTTTAGCATAGTTACCATCTAGCTGAATCGGCTTTTTAAAATAAATGTAAAATGTATAAATCAATTCTAAATAAGTTAAGAAATTGTAACAAACCGATAAACTTAATTCAACTTTTTATTTGACACATCTTATTAATCAAAATTTTGCTTTAATTAAATTTTAATGTACGCATTGTTCAATTAAAAATGCGAATCTCGGTAATTTTAAGTTTAACGGAAAAAATGAATTTTTTGCGAGAATTGTCCATATACATAAGAAATAATACAATTTTATTCACGTTACTCCTGTGGTCAGATGTAGCTTCGATTCATTTCAAAAAAGGCAAACTTTTGTCATACAAAAGCGTTAATAATAAATAGTAGAACAAAAAAAAAAAAAAAAAGAAAAATAAGTAGGCACGACAACTGCCCATCGCCAATATATAAACTAAGAGAGAGAGAAAAGGTTTAAATCTGCAAGGAGATTCTCACGAAGCGCTTCATAATATAATACCATTTTTTTCCTTGATTTCGGACCGGACGTCAAGCGTGAATCAGCACCGTCTTGATGGGAAGACGGTACCCAGTGGTGGGCCTATTACGCTTGGACGCACACTCGATGCAACTGCGAAACCTTACTCGCCATAAGAACTAAATACAAATATACAGCAGGCGCGCAGGTATATATATACGCCGTGCAAGTGAAATGCACCGAGAGACTCTTTTATAAATATCATTTTTCATGCACTTGATAAAAATTATGGAAATTTTATTGTACAATAAATACCGAGTGATATTTAAATGCAGATTATCAATTTATCAATTTTAACATGGTATAATGTATGTTTAATTTATTTTTTCTCTGTGAATATTCAAGAAAAGTCGAAAGAAAATGAAAACTGCGCAGTCAGGATCGAGATTGATAAAAGAAAATTCGTACTTGAACCGTGGGAATATATATATTACGGTCAAGTAGTTCGCGCGTTATTCGAATGCACTATACAACACTCTCGGATAAATCCGTTCGAATCAAATTTCGCACTCGGATCGTACACAAATCGGATGGATCTTTTCAATTTTACTACACTTTCGAATCGAAAAACTAGAAATTTTGGATTTCTTACCTGTTTCAGCTCCCTTGATTCATGATAAAACGATCGAGTGATAAGCTCTCGCGCGGTAAATCCTGTCATTTACACTTCACCGATTACACACACGAATCCGCAGGAGACATCGGTTACAATGTTTTTTTTCGGGCCCGAATTATTACATTATGAAGTTGCTTATGAAAAAAAAAAAAATTGCAGCCAAATTAGCGGATTATATAAATTGGTACGTATGTGTGTATGGTGCCCCGTTCGTTTCACCGACGCGATGCGTGACAGCGAGAGCAACGAATAATATATACTGTGGGCAGACAAGAGAGAAATGAAAACTTGGCGAGGCACAAAGTTAGCAAGTGTGTGTGTTAGTGTGTATATAGACGACGCGCCGAGTTCTCTCTCTCTCTCTCTATAGTGCAAAAGAATGGGGGAACAAAAGGAAACCGATGGAGATACATTGACGAGTAGGGGATACAAAATAACCAGCAGCAGCCTACCTACCTATTCACTGGGAAGCGAGCCGAGCTGCGGCAGGTGTTTGCCAGACATTACGTGCTTTACACACGCATGCATGCCCATGCGCTGGGAGGGATTTCATATTATTATATACATACATGTATATACGTCGACTTTATTATCTTACGCTCATTCACGCTATCCCTTCGCACAGTACAAACACAGGTAGTTCTGCGCAAATGAGTTTTAGAAATTAATCGATCCGATTTTTCCGTGTTAACGACGAGGAACGAGCTTTTTTTTTATGGGTCGTCTATGAAGCGAGTCGAGCAGTCACGTGTCGCGATTATTAGCGAATAACCGATGAATTGGGTCTGATAAATATTTACCTAGTAACTGTAAATGAGTAATATTTAAGCAAATGCAAAACATTTATTCAATTTTCATACTCCGAAAAGATACCGAACCAAAATGAAAATATAAAATTTCAAAAGTTTTCCGATATTTTTAATGAATATTTTTCTTAAAAAAAATAACAAGTGGACTTTAGATATGACTTTTTACGTACGCGTACACCGCACAGTACACTCCTCGGGTGGATATCTTCGCTCCGATTGTATCCCTTTATATCCAAATTGCCGAAGTCCTAATAGTGCGCGAGAACTGGGTCGTTGCGGCCGTTATTTTTCCGAACTGTTCTATTCGCGTGCGTTGGTTTGTTTTGTAAAAAAAAAAAGGAAAACGCGATCTCTCATCAGTTGACGCTTTTTAGCGTGACACTAGCGTAAATTCGTCTGGGTCATCTTGTAAGATCGTATGTAAGATCGTATGCGAATCGATCGATTGGGAATCACTCGTTTAATCTTCTACAGTTAATATATAAAATCCCAGTTGAAAAAAATTGCGTAGATTTCTGCGTGGATTATCCATGTAGATTTTTCGGTCATCTCTTAAAAACTAAATTTCACGCACGAATCCGTTTTCAAAGAACAATCGAAAAATCTTGGCGGATTTTTACAAAAATGATCCCCACAGATTCCCCTATGGAATCTATGCATTTTCCACATGAAATCCATATACTTTCCACACAGAATACAAATGGAATCTTCATGAATAATCCACGTAGAAATCCACGCAATTTTTTCAACTGGGATGAGACAGTATCCTTCGTACTGAATCTTACTTAAGATTGTGCATAAGATCTTGTGTAATATCAAATATGAAAAAACGAATCACAGAGTCAACCTGATTATTATCAGTGGATCCAGGGCCGGTATATTACCCTATCGGTTAAAAAATTGTCAATTTTTTCGTCGAAAATTATATTCCTGATTTTTTAATTCTGTTTATCGAGTCTCATCGAAGATTTTTCTATAAAATGTACTCATTCAACACAGATTTTACATTACGATATTTTGGAAAAATAATGAACCGCAGATATTATACCTTTTACTTATTCAGTCATCATATAAAAAGACCTTATTAAATTTCATAAGGGTCCCTCATTATGCACGACCCTGAAAGTCCTCCTCCGACCCTAAACTACTCTTTACCATAAAGTGCCAAGTATGATCTTGGTGCTGTAAACTATACGATAAAAAAGTATATCTTTTTTTAAAATTATAATTTATTAATTTTACTTATTAAAATTCGAAAGATTCTAGTTTTTAGTAATAAAAAGATCATTTTGATTCGACCAGTATAACAAATTATCGTGTGCGCTAGAGGTTTTTGAAAAAAAATTTTTTCATGAAACTATGTAACAGTACATTAAAATGAAATTCAGTGACGTCAAAAAAAACTTTTAGAGTTATTTTATTAAATAGTTTTGAGCAATTAAAAGTTCTAATTTACTTAATTGCACAAATATTATTCGAAAAGTTTGAATATTTTCGCATTCGATAATATCGTTGAGTCAGTTACTTCAAACGATCGCAACGTGAATTTTTCGCTAGTGCCCAAAAATTAGTTCGTTTTTACTTTGCAAAAGGGTTAAAAATATTACTGCAGAATACAGGATGCACCGATTACAATGAAAATCAACAATTTTAGCCCACGGAATAATTTTGACCCAGTAGATTTCTCTATAAAGAATCGGCCATACATTGCATTACAGCGATCCGCACCACAAGCGAGCGCGCGTACTGCAGAGCGCAAACCTGCGGACTACTACCCACATATATACAAATGTGCAAATTTGCAGAATTGCAGTTCGCACTTGGCTGACTATATATATCGTGCAAGCGCACGCGCATTATAGCTCCTCAAAGTTTCGCATTATATATACATAAACGAGCAAAGCGAGCGCAGTATATATCTCGTATGTACACGGTCGTCACACAGTGTCCACTTCGAGCAAAGTGCATTATAGAAATAGCCCTATACTCTCCGACTGCTGCACTGTGTTGGTTTTGTTTTGGCGAATAATTCTGCGAGCTTTCGCTCTCTGTCTCTGGTACATCCGAGTTACTACGAGTCGCATCCGAGATATGTCGTTACTTTTGCTGTGCACGTAAACACGCGCCCGTGTGTGTGTGTGTGTGTCCTTGTGTACGCGTAGTACATGATCGAAGGAGTCAAGGGCTAGGGATTATATACGCAGCCACACAGCTGAGCAGCGTCCGCAGGAACTGCGCGCCCCCGTAGATCGAACTCTTATATAGCGCTTCTGCGAAGCAGCGACAACCGTCACAATCTTCAAAATCAGCGACAGACAAGTTTGTCGTCGGCTCCGTCGGGTTCGTCGTCATCGTCGTCGACGCCGCCGTCGACGTTGCCGAGGAGCAGGAGGGAGCATGGCGGAGTCGAGCAGCGAGGCCGCCTCGTCGAGCGCTGGCGGAGCGGTGAACGTGGTGCCCGTCGTCGCCACGGCCGCCACCAACACCACCACCACCAGCACCGAGTCCGGCAGCACCCAGCAGCATCAGGCCAGCGCGGCGACCGTAGCAGCCCCCAACGAGCCCGACAAATCCGAGGAGTTCCTCGAGCCCCAGAGGAAGCATCGCAAGCTGATCGGCGGCCAGTGCGCCTCCGATCAGGAGGGCTCCTCCGCGGCGGCGAGCTTCGGCGAGCTGAGCAAGTCCGAGCAGAAGCTGGAGCACAGGCTCGGCGGCATACTCTGCTGCGTCGTGTGCTTCGATTTACCCCGAGCAGCTGTCTATCAGGTAATTCTCAATGCCAAATCATTTTTAGTTTTCATTAAATGATACGATTATTTGTTTGTTTTCGATTGATCATAATTCCATTGCGCTACTCCGATTAGCAGTCAGTTATTAGCTTCTGCGCAGTTTTCGCCTCGTGCGTACGCTTTTGCTCCTAATCCTATTTTATATTACTAACTTGCAATAATTACATCTAGGCACGAATGAAAAAAACGTGGAAAAGCTGCGCGTCGTCGATACAAGCGTTCAAAACCATTTCATTTTGTTTCGTAACTCGATCGACGTTTCGAAAGAAACGTCAACACAAAAAGTCCATTATTTTGACAGCACGTCAGGGGAAAAGTTTTGTTTTCATGTTCAAAATGATATAATAACAATGGCGCTTGTGTCGTAACCCGTAAATGTAATATGACATACCATTCAATATCAATAAATGTTCATTTTTATCATAGAAATTTATTCCCAAGTCGTTGGCTACGTACTTTTTTTTTTTACATTTAGATAAATTTTCAACAAAGTCGTTATAAAAATTTTTTCAGACTATATTTACAACTATGAGGCTCGTTACCAAATATCACAATTATTTTACTTTATACAGGGTTCCAGTTGACATGAATGATAAGTTCATATTTACAACGCTAAATTTTATTTTTATGTTATTTTTATGTAAAACTAAAAATGATTTAAAATAAAATAAAAATATAATTGATAAGTTGTGTATTCTTCAATCCTGTTAATTGATCATCCTAGTTCTATACATACAATCTATGCTATTATTTTTCATTACAACGTCATTTTATGCTGATAAAAAAGCCAGAAGTGATTTTAGATGGATCACGGGGCTCTGTTCTAAGTTGATCAATGGCATCAAATTAATTTGATGCAATTAATAACTCTTTGTAATAATTTTTTTAGATTGGCCTTTACAAATAAACATTTGATCATTGTTACTTTGATATTTGCAGTGTACCAATGGACATTTGATGTGCGCTGGGTGTTTCACTCATGTTCTAGCTGATGCTAGACTTCGTGATGAGCTGGCTACATGTCCCAATTGTAGAATTGAAATAAGTAAAACATCAGCATCTCGGAATCTTGCTGTTGAAAAAGCTGTTTCAGAGTTGCCAGCAGAATGTCAGTATTGTACAAAGGAATTTCCAAGAAATTCGTTAGAGCGACATGAAGAAACCCTGTGTGAAGAAAGGTATGGCAGCTTGATTTTGTCACAAATTTTGTTCATTTTTCTTCAACACACAATTTTATGATTTTAGGATATCAAGTTGTAAATTCAGCAGAATTGGCTGTCCATGGCGAGGACCTAATCATGAAAGACCAGAACATGAGGAACATTGTGTTCATCCGCATCGTACGGGAGCAGATGTGATGGATGCTTTGCGTGACATAGATGCTAAAAGTTTAGAAGAACGAAAACTTTTCGATAATGTCTTTGAACTTCTATCATACGAAAAAATAACTTTTAATGGTAAAATACAAGTAAATTTGTTATTGTAGCTAAAACAACTGAATTTAGCATAGATTTTTATTTTATATTACTTTAATGATTTTTGTTTATAGATTTGCAGATGAAACCATATCGAACAGATGAGTTTGTACACAAGCTATTTTATGAAACTTCTCGTTTCACAGCTTTTAACAATCAGTGGGTTGTTACTGCAAGAATCAATAACAGTCAACGAGATCCAACTCAGAGTGCTGAACGTGATATGACTTATCAGGTTTTTATAACATTAATATTTTGAAATATCTTCATTATTTATTTTTAATTACAAATTTAATTTATTATTTTTAGCTAATTTTGAAAACTAAAACTACTTGTCCTCTACCCATGCATTACCTCATCTTAAAAGGACCGTTTGGTGACATGAAAGTACAACCACGAATTCACAGATATGATTTTACAGACCAAGACAATGAAAGTCCATATATGCCCTTACCATTGCCTGATACAGCTGAATGCAACAGATTATTAGCCGCTAAAGCTATAAATTTTCGGTAAGTTCTAAGTAATAATTTTTAAATATAATTCATGGATTGTGTTAAATGTTTTTATTTATTACATTCGACAGACTTATCATGTTCTTGGCTTCAAAGTAAAGCGCCACTGAATGTTGTTTCGAGTTCACTTGACTGAAAATCTTCATGTCATGTTTCTCAGATGCAAGACAAAAACTGTATGCTTCAAGATACTTATGAAGAAAAATATCAAATATGTATCAATGTATAATTGATATGATGTGGTGCACATATGTGGATGAAATTATTTATTCTGTACTAAATTATATTATACTATAGTAACGAAATAAATTAATAAATTTTGAATTGTCAATGAATTTAGCAATATAAAATATAGTTACTCAGAAAAAATCACAAAATTGTAACAATATATGAGTTCAATTAAAAAATTTGCAAGTTTAAATATGAGTATGAGCATGATTTGTAGAAACAATGTAAATGAATTTAAAATAATCTTGCACATTCATATTTTTGATTTTTTTTACAATACTGGTAAAAAAAATTAAAAAATTTTTTTAAATATTCTGCAGATGTCATGCAAGAATTAAAAATGCTTTAATAACTTATTCCTTACATATTAGTTTTGTTGATTTTCTTGCATACAGTTTTCATTTTGAAAATATTTTCTTAATTTGGACAAAATGATGATTAAGCATCTTGTAAATATTATGTGTTCAATTTGTCTTTCTTCAAAATAATCTGTTAATATGTACCAAGTTGACATGAAATATTAATTTTAAAATGCAGTAAAAATGATAGAAACTAATATAACTCAATTTTTATATAAATTAAATCCTTCATATAAAAAAAGTTCAAATGAAAACTAATATTTTATTTCTTAGGACATCAAGTAAAACTTGAAATTAAAATATATATCAATTTTTGGTTCAACAAATCATGAGTTTGCCAGTTAATGTCATTTAATTTTATTTCTTTTAAACTGATGATGTATGATTAAAGAAATTTAATAAACAACCAAAAAATGATAATATCTTACCTTTAATTAAATTAATTGCCTACCAATAATATGTTATTACTTTCTTTACATTGATTTAATAGATTTGAGAGAACGTGATCTTGAAGTATTATTTGAATATTTCGAAGCCTTTACCCAATTATACTTGAAACAATATTATTTTATTTAATAAGGGAATAGGTCATGAAAATTAAACGTACTTAATTACCAGTATTTTGTTTAAAAAAAGTAAGTTAATGCATTTGCAATTAATAAATAACATATTAAGTCGTAATTCACATACATTAAATTTTCAACTTTATCGTTTTACCTTTATCAAAAAGTATTAACAGTACTAACAGTTTTTTTTGATTATAAATTATCAACTATTCATTATGCAGTAACTTTTTTTGGTGATGATATTAGACCCATCAATACACAATCTGCCTCTAGTAACGTTACATCTGTGGTTGCTCCAAGAAATTTTGTGGACAGTTCTAGACTTTTGACCTTTAGCTTTACTTTTGCACCTCTCACGTATTCACTAAAAAATTTTAAAACAAATATGAAAAGTCACACAAAAATATTAATACCTTTGTAAAATTGTTTACCTGTTATTTTTTACTGGCTTTGAACATATACAATGAAACTTCCAACCAAAATCAATATATAAATCATTGTTAACAACTTCAAAAATTTGTCCAACAACAATCATATTTTCAGGATCTCCTAACTAAAATCAAAATATGATTACTATCAATATTTTTCTGTAGTTGTGTGATTTGAAAAAACTCACATGAATTAAGTTACTATGTCGAAGTAAACTAGAAAACGATGGCTTAGAAGTTTTAGTATTAATCAACTCATTACTTTGGTTCTGATTACTTTGTTGTTCTAAAGCTCTTGGAGTTTGAGTACCAAGTGATGCAGAAAATCTTAGTTTAGATCTCGATTGCAAAACATGATTAATCACACGACGTGATAGTATATTATGCATTTTTCGTTTTATTCAAATGCTTCTGCCAGTTTTATTTAAATACTTTCAAGTTGACTTTCTATAATTCAATGATTATTGTTACGAAAACTTGTTATGATCGAATCAGCACGAAGCAGAAGATTCAGATATGACAAAAACGATAAAGCCATGCCATGCAGACTGTTCTGTAAAGTGACCACTTCGTGACGATTTGAAAACACCGTACCGAAGCCGGTGCGAATTTCTTATTGATAGTATAAAAATTTAAAAGTCGATGAAGTTTTATTTTTTCATAATAATTTTGAGTCAGATCATCAGAGTATCCGAATAAAAAATAAAAATATATTGTATTTTTTTAATTGTCTATTAAAAATTCGCCGTCAGGGGGTGATAGATGTCTACATCTGTTTCTAGCAGACAACAGTAAAAGTTTTATCTGTCAATTCTGCTTTGGTTAGAATATTGTGTAAATGTTCCTTTAACATTTATAATACCGGAGTCATTTTTATTGTTCAACATAACATTTTGACACATTTTGTAGTTTATCATAGTTTACATAAGATGAATTCTTTATTGAAACCCATTACGCAAAGCTCGTAAGTAAAATTTATACTTATTACAAATATTTAATTCAAACCATGAAAATTGACCTCAATGGGACAAAAATAGTTCTATAGAAACAAAAGTAAATCTATAAACTTGATGAAAAACTATGGTTAAAATGAAGTAAATTGTTTAAAATTGAAGTCAATTCATATCAGTAGAGCAAAAGCTATTCATTTAAAGCACACATTTGTTTTGACATTCAGGTATTTTTGTATTATTTAGAATTCAGAAACAAAACAATGGATTCTGATAAATATCTTTAGTGTGTGTTAAATTTGAAACAAGCTTAATAGGTAATTGAATAATGCCTAAAGATATAATAGCTGCTGGATGGATAATTTTATTTGTTTCATAATCAAGTTTTCAATCAATTCTTCTAAAGTTAGCGTTGAATGGATTTAATGCATAAACAAATCGGTAGTCATTTTTCTAGAAATAAATGTGTTTGCTTTCAATCTACTGTTATTGAATCATGCATAAATTTACCAAATTTTTGAGTTATCTTCAATTAAATTAAAATAAATTTGATGAACTTGGAAATTCATTCTAAAAAATATCTAGTACAGTCAATATCAAGCTTATGCGACACAATACTTTTAGATTTAAGTGCATATTATGTCTTATACGAGTTTTCAAATGTTGTTTTAAAATCTCTAAATTATAAAAGCTAAAATATTATACTTTCTTATGAATAAGGCCGCATTTAAAGAATATAGTTTTTTCAAGCAATGAAAACAATAATTAAAAATAATGTATTTAATACAGAAAAAATTTTGAACTTAGAAAAGTTATTTAAAATTCAAGTTTTAGATAATTTTTAGATACATATTAAGTCATTTAAAAGCTTGAGTGATAAATTAATCATTGTTATATCATTTGATTTAATGATGGTTAAATACCTTGCACATGAATGCAATGTTGTGTAAAAAGAAAATTAAATTCAGATAAAATATTATAAATAAAGCTAGTAAATATAGATTATTCAATTGACTTTTTATGGTTTGCTTTGTTTTTATGGATTAAATACTAAAAATTATTTCTAGGGAGGGCTTGGAAAATAATTTCTTTAATATTATTTGTAACTGTAGCTCTTTTTATTATTAAAAAAAATTGTTAGAGAATTCAATTTTTGAGAATTACAGACATAAATCACGATCTTCATGGTGGAAATTGCTAAAACACTTGAAAAAAATTAGAATTAATATTTAAATAAAAAATTTTCGAAATAAATAACGTAGTTTAATAAAAAATTATTATTTGTATTTGATATGACTGTATCAATAACCATGTCATGCTGGAATTATACCTTTTTTAATTATAATTAAAAAAAAATTTGGTACGACAAACTGCGAAATTCATTTAGTCGTCGACACAGCGAAGTAGGGGCGACGTTTATGCCTGTTCATGTACTATTCTTATTATCGCGTATGTTAAACATAGAGGCGGACCCCTATACGCTATATTTACATTTTTTACTTATTACCGTATTGACCGACTCACACTTTTCTGCTTGAAATGAATACTTTCATAGTTTCGAATTTAAAGTTAGGAGTGTGATGTTATCGTTTTAAATCCCAATATATTTGTTCATAGAGTAATTCAAACCATAATTTTATTTTTATATATTGAATATACCGCTTGTATAGAAATTTTAATAGTGAACGTTTTGATTGATTTTAAAAAAAATTCTAGGTTCACCAATTTGGTTTGGAATCATCTTATACTGCGCACAAGAATGAAGTACGCTTTTCCAAGACCGAGAGAGGTAAAACGAGTAGTCCACCAAGGATATTTTACACGATTGGCTACACCTGACGGTCGAAAAATTCTCATGAGAAAAATTCTTAAAGGTCGTCATTGTCTTGGACATTAGCTTAATTTAAATAAAAATGTTTATTACTTATATTTATTGTCATTTTTAAATCCCGACCCACTTATTATATAACTTTGGTTATAATTTTGGACGGTATTTTTAGTATCTGGAAACCTGAAAGTTGATGTGCTGTTACACGCTGTTGATAAATTCCATTCGTTCGATTTTAATTTGTAACTGATCACATTTTAAATCATGTGTAGTACGGGCCGCCTCTCGGCATTGCAATACTTATTAACAGCAATAATAATAATAGAACATTATACGGTATGGGCAGAGCCCCTTTTAAGGGTTTCTTACGATTGCAGAATCAAACCGGAACAAATCTATACCTAATAAACATCATTAACAAAGTAACTTTTTAAATGAAAAATTTTTTCCAAAAAGTACATAAGATATGTGTTTAGCAAGTACGCTTTATCAATGAGGCAAGATACAAAAAAGACATCGAACGTATTGCAATATCTTTCTTACATAAATGAGTTCAAAATTTTCGGGAACTTGAAAAAAATAACGGATGTTCTTTGAAATTAAAAAATTTAAGTAAGGATAAGCAGACTAAAAATTTTAAATTATCGATTCCATAATTATACACGTGTACAAATAATTTCAACATTTGTATGTATTTGCATTATCTATGTGCGTACTTTACTGCAAACTGAGTTGCTACTTTCTAAAAATATTTCATTGAAAACGTTATGCGAAGAAACGAAGTGAAAGAAAACTTTTTTTCGCCACATAATTGTTATAATTTACTAAATGAATGAATCTTCTGCTACAATTTAGCATATAACGAGTGAAGAGTTTACTGAAATTGTATTTACATTTTGTTACGTCATGGTTCTGATAAGCTAACATTTATTTGTCACTGGAGATACTCGGCAAGCATCAATTTATATACTTATACATCATTCAATGTTTTTCTCAAACACTAAATTTTTACATCAGTTATCTACCGAATTCATACTACAATATGTATAAATTACAACGTTTTTTATTAATAGATAATAAGTAAGTGACCATGCTTGTTATAATTTACATCTATAATTAAAGCTGTAATACAAAATTACATGCAAAAGCAACGCAGTATCCCATAATTAATTTTTATTTAATTTTTTCACTCTCTTTAATTTGTTTTTTTTCTGTTTTTTGAGTGCGTACAGAAGTATTTTTTCAAAAATTTTTCTATTAATTTACAAACATTGTTGTTTCTATTCACACGACAAAAACATACGATATATTTAAATAAGCCGCATGGTTTTTACGGTAAAATTCAATATTTTACGTACTCTATCGTCAAATTTATTACCAAAATTTTTGATGATATTAACAATTCGGATAAAAAATAATATTTTCATTCACGGATCTATTGATAAATCATTTTGCAATTTTTTTTCTTACGGAAGCTTTAAAGTAGCATCAAGAGTAGCGACAAACTATATGATACTTTAGGTTAGATTGGGAAAAAACTTTCATGCCGACATAATTCGAAAGCCAGATATAATAAGGGGATTGAATTTTACATTTTCAAAATTTTATAGTATTCCTAAATACTTGTACTATCAAGAAAAATCGTATTATTAAAAATACCGAAAATTCAATATGCTCTACATTTGATAAGTTTAAAATAAACCAGACCAGATTTGTATAAGTTCCTATGTCCATTAGATAGAGCGATTTTTAGCAAGATTCTGAGTAAGATCTTTTTCAAAATCTGGTACGAAATATGGGTAACATCATGTCTCAGATCTTGATAAGCTTTTTCACCTTTTTGTTTTTCCCAACCTGGGGCATCAATATACTATTCTTGGACCAGTTGATTTATAGGAAATAATAAGTACATTTTACGACTATTTTTTACAGATCTACTTCGAAATATTTGAGGTATAATTTTTCTAGTGCTAGTACTAATTCTGTTAAAGAAATAAACAAGGTAAAAACGATATACTTTTCAATTTTTCAACAACCAAAAATTATAAAATAATCCCTAGGCTTTTTTTAAATTTTAGCTTTTAATCGCAAATAGGGGTGAGATAGCATGCCGTATTTTGAAAACGGCAAAAAAGCTTGGCATTAAAACGGTCGCAGTTTACAGCGATGCAGATAAAAAATCGATGCACGTTGAACTTGCCGATGAAGCGTATCGAGTGGGACCTGCTCCTTCGAGTCAAAGTTACTTGAAACAGGATAAAATAATAGAGATTGCAAAAAAATCCGGATGTCACGCCATTCATCCCGGCTATGGATTCTTATCGGAAAATGCGAATTTCGCTGAATTTTGCAATGAGCAAAAAATTATTTTTATCGGCCCACCGGTACAAGCGATCAGAGACATGGGAATAAAAAATAAGGCAAAATCAATAATGGTCGCAGCGGGAGTTCCAGTAATCGAAGGTATACTAAAAGTTACTATAATTTTCTTAAATATTTTTCGCTAATGTACTATTTTCAAAGGTTACCACGGTCATGATCAGTCGGATAGTAATTTATTAAAGGAGGCTCAAAAAATCGGTTTTCCTCTAATGATCAAAGCTGTTTGTGGTGGTGGTGGTAAGGGAATGAGAATTTCACAAACAGAAGAGGATTTTTTTCAATCGCTTGAATCAGCCAGAACTGAATCTCAGAAAGCCTTTGGTGATTCGTTGGTACTCTTAGAAAAATACATAGCAGAACCCAGACATGTTGAAGTTCAAGTTTTTGGTGATACTTATGGAAATGTTGTTCATTTATTTGAGAGAGATTGTTCTGTTCAAAGAAGGCATCAAAAAATTATTGAAGAAGCTCCAGCGGTAAATAAATAAACTAATGACAGTCAGCTTTTTTTACATTAGATTAATTGATATATAAATAGAATAGATTCTAGTAAGATTATCACTTAATATTTTCTGTAAACCCTGACATAATTTTTTTTAAAAATATTCAGTAGACCTCTCAAAAAATGAGTTCAAGTTTTTGCTTGACAAGAAAATAAAAAATTTTTCGTGGAAAATTGTAGAAATTTATATTTACAGCCTGGAATATCTGAAGAAAATCGAAAAATTCTCGGTGCCGCTGCCGTCAAGGCAGCAAAAGCCGTAAATTATGTCGGAGCTGGTACAGTGGAATTTATCATGGATAGACACTCAAAAGACTTTTATTTTATGGAAATGAATACGCGTCTGCAAGTAGAGCATCCAATTACCGAAGCAATAACCAGTACAGATCTAGTTGAATGGCAGATAAGAGTGGCCGCTGGTGAAACGTTACCCGTAAAACAAGAAGATATCAATTTACGAGGTCACGCTTTTGAAGCTCGCATCTACGCCGAAGTAAGATACAAAGTGTAAAAAATTACGTAAAAACATTTTTGAAGTGAAATAACTTCGATTGTTTTTCAGAATCCTCAAGAAGGATTTTTACCGTGTCCTGGAAAAATTAAACACTTAGCCCCACCGTTATGCGATGAAAATACGAGAGTGGAAACTGGCGTCAGGCAGTTCGACGAAGTATCCGTACATTATGACCCATTAATTGCTAAATTAGTTGTTTGGGGCAAAAACAGAGCTGAAGCTTTGAATATGATGAAAATCAAACTTTCGGAATTTAATGTAAGTTAATTTTTCATTTAAAATTATTCCTATTTCAATTCGATGTTGTATAGGTTGTAGGCTTAGAGACGAACACCGAATTCATTCGACGCATTTGTTCTCATTCTAAATTCAGCAACGGCGAAGTTCACACTGGATTTATCGAGGAAAATCACGAATCTCTATTTGTGGAAAATCCAATTCCTGAATCCGTCGTGGTTGAAGCGGCTCTTAGTTTAATATTGAGCGACGAAACAGAAGGATTCGATTCTTCGAACGACCGTCTTAATCCATTCCGTACTGAAACAGCATTCAGGCTAAACCATACCTTGAATCGTAGAATATGCTTGGAAATGAAAGGAAAAAAATTTATCGTAGACGTAAAATATACTGAACCGGAAGGGTATTCCATCAGATTGAACGAATCAGGATCATGGAGATCTGTGACTGGTGATTTGAAAAAAATGGATAACATATTAGAATTGAGATCATTTATTGACGGAAAATTCAAAAAATCGAGAATAGTCAAAATGAAAAATGATGTATTTCTATTTATGGATGTGAGCTTAAAACCAAATATACAAACACGTTTACATTTTTGTAGATATACTGCTATACGCTTGCATTTTTTTTATTCAGGACAGCCAATGGCACTTCAATCTTCTTCAACCTGAATTTCTAAATGAATCAAATAGTCAGACGGCTTCGTCGCGGGGTGCCGCTGTGAGTCCGATGCCGGGTATCGTTGAAAAATTGTTTATAAAGAAAGGCAATAAATTTCAAATTGGCGATCCACTGGTATCAATAGTTGCCATGAAAATGGAGGTAAGATAGAACATGAATGATCGATGCGAAAGATATCTAAAAATGTTATGATTTCTAGCACATCATCAAGGCTGATACTTCAGGGACGATTCAAGAAATATGCTGTGAAACTGGTGAAAAAGTTGATAAAAATAAAGTTCTAGTCAAATTCGAAGATGAAGTTTGAGGATGAATGTATGCGAGTGAAGAAGAAGACTTTGCGATTATGTTATTTCTTGTGATGAAATGATTCAATACTCTTTTTATAAAATATTTGGTTAAAATGAATTCTGTTAATTATTTTCCTGTTAAAAATGTTGGCTGGATGTTTGGTGGTATATATTTGTGCGTATATTGTTCAAACTAGCAGTAACTGTATTCAGTGAATCGATCACGTTGTCGTGAGCAATGAATTCGAGCGAATGAGTACGGGTCCATCGATCAACGTTTATGAACTTCGAAAGTCTGCGAAATACCACCGATCATCGCAGCTACCTTGAAGCTGTATAGCGTTGAGCCTGTGGTTTTTTTTATTAGTCTATTAAATGCGCACGAACAGTGGTAATTAGAAGAAGTGTCGCTCCCACGCGAAAAACTCGTTAAACAAAACAGAGAGCATCAATTAGTACGCGAAATCTGGAAACACACCACAAGGACATTATAAAAAGATGTCATGATAGTTGACATGATTTGAGACTCGATCATTCAGGCATACTTTTTATTAAAATTGTAGAAAAACATATTTACAAATATCAATACATATTTTACATTTGTCAATCATTGTTTCTTCTCGCAATTATCGTTTGCGTAATCGTTTCTACCTTTGTGTATTTTCTTTTGGTGTTTCTTCAAATTGCTTTGATCCCCAAATTTCTTCTCACAGACGTCGCATACGTAATCTTTTCGACCTTCGTGGATTGTTCTTTGGTGCTTGATCAAATTTGATTTTCCTCCGAATTTTCGCTCGCAGTTATCGCATGCGAAATCTTTGCGACCTTCGTGGACTGTCCTTTGGTGCTTCAAGAAATCTGAACTATTTCCACATTTGAGCTCGCATTTGTCACACTCAAATTCTTTGCAACCTTCGTGGACTATTTTTTGATGTTTTCTTAAATTGCTTTGAACCCCAAATTTCTTCTCGCACTTATCACATGGGTAATCCTTACGATTTTCATGGACCGTTCTTTGGTGCTTCAACAAATCCGATTTCGTGCCAAATTTCTTTTCGCACCTGTCGCAAACAAAATTTTTACGACGATCGTGCACTATCCTTCGGTGAACGAGCAAATTACGTTTACGACCAAATTTCTTTTCGCATTTATCGCAAACAAAATCTTTTGCTTCGTGTACTGCTCTGTGCAAAAACAAGGTCGATTTTCGTCCAAATTTCTGCTCGCACTTGTCACATGGGTAATCTTTGCGTCCCTCGTGGACTGTCTTCTGGTGTAAGAGCAAAAGCCATTTATATCCGAATTTCTTCTCACAGTTATCACATGCATAATCCCTGCGATTTTCGTGAAATATTTTTTGGTGTTGTTTCATGTGGCTTTGAGATCCAAATTTCTTTTCGCATTTGTCACATGTGTAATCTTTCCGACCTTCATGTACTGTTTTCAGGTGAAAGAGCAAATGCGATATTTGCCCGAAGTTCTTCTTGCAATTGGCACAAGCAAAATCTTTGCGACCTTCGTGGACTGTCTTTTGATGCTTTGATAAATCTGATTTACCTCCAAATTTCTTCTCGCAATTGACGCATGCGTAATCTTTGCGACCTTCATGGACTGTTTTTATGTGTCTGTTCAAAGTACTTTGTTCCGCAAATTTCATCATGCATTTGTCACATGTGAAATCTTTGCAACGCTCATGGATTCTTGATATGTGACGGAGTAAACCTGATTTATTTTTAAATTTCTTTCCGCAATCAACACATAAATTATCTTTGAATACTTTGGAGGCAAAATTTTTCCTACCGTCGTGTACTGCCTTTAGGTGGATTAGCAAATAAGATTTTTGTACAAATTTCTGCTCGCACTTGTTGCATGCGAAATCTTTCGGACCCTCGTGCACTGTTTTTATGTGCGTGAGCAAACTCTGTTTATTTCCGAATCTCTTTGCACACATTTCACATAAGTAATTTTTTAATACTTCGTGGAATATCTTATTGTGCTTGAGTAAATTTGATTTATTTTCAAATTTCCTCTCACATTTGTTGCATGAGTAATCTTCGCGATCTTTGTGGACTAATTTTTGATGCGTAATCAAACTTGACTTTTTCACGAATTTTTTCTCGCAATTTTCACATGGAAAATCTTTGTGGCTTTTGTGCATTGATATTAGGTGTCTACTGAGATGACTTCTGAATTCAAATTTCATTTCACAATTGTCGCATGCAAAATTGTTCTCTTTATTGTGAATTGTGTCTCGGTGTGTTATCATACTTGATTCTACTGTAAATGCCTCCTGACAAATATCACAAATATATTGTTTTTCGTTTGAAAGAACAATGTCATGTACTCTTGCATTATCTCTCGAGATAACTTCGTCGAATTTCTTCTCATTTTTATCCATTTTGGTGCCTAAATTGAATGAATGATCAGTTTATTTAAGATAAATAAAATTTATCTTTTGGTATTATTATGGCTTGTTTCGTCGAGAAAGACATTATTTAGACTAATCTAAACATGATCATTGTATCGAGCTATAATGTTTACAACTAAGTGGCCGATTTATCTGTTCATACATTACTTACAACATTTGAAACAATCTACAATACCAACTTGACGACGATTTCTTCGAAGAATTATTTGGACCACTCAGGATATTTACACTTCAAAAAAATCTAGTGGCATTGATTTAATAGACCCTGGCACATATTTATAAGTTATAAAAAAAATTATCCTTCTCAAACCAAGTATTTGTATGAACAATGTGTATGAACAACGTGAATGAACAATTTTAATATTCATTTCAAAATTTGCTGTCCTCTCGCCACAAAGTGATTGGCGTACTCTATAAATCAACCCTAAAATCAAGCGAATTTTAATGATAAATTTCATTTATAAGGGATATTCATGATTATGTAAGTTAACGCCGATCTTACGGGCACTTTTAATGCTGAAATCAAAATTCAACTTTCTCTCTCTCTTTCTTCCTATTTTTTGCAGTGAAAACTTCATTCTTGACACGATGAGGGTGGCTTCTAGCTTTATAATATCAGAATCACAGTATGAATTTTTATTTTCAAGTTCTTATCTAAATAAGCGTACAGCGGTGGGTCAGAAAAAATGTCACCGCCATAAAAACTTTTGTTTATAGCACAAGCAATTCCAAGAACTTGGTGTAAGGATTTTGGATTGACAAGTGTGCTAAGGAAAGGATAAAATAATTATCAAGCTTTTACTGATTTTTATGGGATGTAGAAAACGTTTTTTTGTTTTTAAATTGAATTATTACTTTTTTTCTCTTTGGTTTTTTCGATTTTCTTTTTTTACTATAGATAAAGTCTAACAGTAATAATCAATCTCGCACTAGTGCACGTTTGATGCATTCAGCATATTATTAGTTGAGGTTTATCAAAAATCCAGTAGTCAACCAAAAATTTGCCCCTTTCACCGCTATAAATAAGACGTAAAAAAATGATATGTGCACGAATAGCTAAAAAGGAGTCAAGAAATTTTAGGAGGATAGTAATTAGTAGTAAGTCAAAATTAAAACATCCCCATAACAGTGGACAACGGCATTATGAATAATGACAAATGATATCACGTAAGTCTCAATCATTTGGGCATAATTTTTATTGAAATTTAAAAATAACATATGTACAAATATCTATACATTTTTTTAAATTGTCAATTATCATTTATTCTCGCAATTGTGTCATGCGTCGTCTTTACAATCTTAATGAACTATTATTTAATGTTTAAGCAAATGCAATTTTTGTCTAAATTTTTTCTTGCATTTTTATGCAACCTTCGAATACTGCCTTTTTGTGCTTTATTTAATTTGATTTTTCTCCGAATTTTCGCTCGAATTCATCGCATGTGAAATTTCCCCGATCTTCACAGACTGTCCATTAGTGATTCAACAAATCTGACTTACACCCAAATTTTATCTCGCATTTGTTGCATACAAATCCTTGGGGACAGTCATGGATTCTCTTTAGATGGGAGAGCAAATTTCTTTTTCGTCCAAACTTTTTTCCGCACTTTTAACATGCGTAATCTTTTCGGCCGTCGTGTATATCACTTTAGTGCCTGAGTCAATTCAGTTTTTGGGTAAATTTTCCCGTGAACTGCTTTTTGGTGCCTAATCAAATTTGATTTATCCCCGAATTTTCGCTCACAGTTCTCGCATGCGAAATCTTTGCGACCTTCGTGGACTGTTCTTTGGTGTTTTTTCAAATTACTTTGATCCCCGAATTGCCTCTCACAAATGTCACATGCAAAATCTTTCCGACCTTCGTGTACTGTTCTTTGGTGCTTCA
Source organism: Trichogramma pretiosum (assembly GCF_000599845.2). Taxonomy (NCBI): domain Eukaryota; kingdom Metazoa; phylum Arthropoda; class Insecta; order Hymenoptera; family Trichogrammatidae; genus Trichogramma; species Trichogramma pretiosum. The sequence continues at coordinate 835,292 of NW_019641630.1, forward strand.
ACAAATCTGATTTGCATCCAGATTTCTTCTCGCATTTGTCGCATGCATAATCTCGGCAACCTTCATGAACCATCTTTTGGTGTTTGATCAAGTGCTCTTTTCGTGTGTATTTCCTCTCACACCTGTCGCATGCGAAATCTTTCCGACTTTCATGGACTGTTCTTTGGTGACTGAGCAGCTGTACTTTTTGTCCAAATTTCTGCTCGCAATTATCGCATGCAAACTCTTTGCGACTTTTGTGCACTATCTCTTGGTGTCTGAGCAAATTCACTTTTTGTCCAAATTTCTTTTCGCATTTGTCACATGCATAATCTTTGCGACCTTCGTGTACTGTTTGATGGTGTCTCAACAAATCTGATTTACTTCCAAATTTCTTCTCGCACTTGTGGCATTCGTAATCTTTGTGACCATCGTGAACTGTTTTTTGGTGTTTGGTCAAAGTGCCTCGTTCCCCAAATTTCTTCTCGCATTTGTCGCATCCGTAATCTTTGCGACCTTCATGGACTGTTTTTATGTGTCTGTTCAAAGTACTTTGTTCCGCAAATTTCATCATGCATTTGTCACATGTGAAATCTTTGCCACGCTCATGGACTGTCTTTACGTGCCTGAGCAAACTTCGTTTATTTCCAAATCTCATCGCGCACTTTTCACATAAGTAATCATTGAAAACTTCGTGGTATACTTTTTTGTGACTTTTTAAATTAGATTCATTTTTAAACTTCCTCCCGCATCTGTTGCATGTGAAATCTTTGCTGCCTTTGTGTATTAATATTTGATGCCTACTTAAATGACTTCGGAACTCAACTTTTTTGTCGCACTTGTCGCATGCGAAATCTTTTTTTTCATTATGAGTTTCGTCTCGATGAGTTATCATGCTTGATTCTAGTGTGAACGCCTCCTGACGAATATCACAAACGTTTTTTTCATCGTTTGAAACAATAATATTATGTTTATTTAAGTCATCTTCAGAGACAACTTTTTCAGATTTTTTCTCACTTTCATCCATTTCGGTGCTTAAATTGAATGATTGATTCTTCTTAGTGTCACAGAAATTGAAAGAGTAAAACTAAGGCTTGTACCATTACGAAAGACAACATACAAACTAATTTATTTTCACAAGAAACATCAACAATTTTAAGAGGGACTAAATCAAAATCGTTTATGATGATATTGTTGACAATTAATTTTAAAGCTTCTTACTAGTTTTAAAAAAATTTAGGAAACATACTTTGGATTATTAATTGATTGAAATTAGACATTAAAACCATTTTCAGCCGACTTTCAATCGTTGCACGAATTTCTGCAAGAACAAGGGAACAAAAAAATGTACCGTGGCTAGTAATTAACAATTTGTGAAATTTTATTTAGTCAACTAAGCACCATCACGACAGTAAACGAAGGTGTAATGACAATTGATAGCTCGAGATTCAGATAATACACAATCATTTCGGCACAATATTTATTGAAATTTTGGAAAAACGTCTATATGAGTATGAATATATATTTATAATTGCAAAACATAACTTTTGTTACATACTTGTCTCAAGATTGTTCCTTGCGACCTTCATGGACTACCTTTTTGTGCCGAATCACTAACCATTTTTGTCCAAATTTTTTCTCGCATTTTTCACATGCGTAATCTTTGCGACCTTCGTGGACTGCTTTTTGGTGTGCTGTCCAATTGCTTCGAACCCCAAATTTCTTCTCGCATTTGTCACACGCGTAATCTTTGCGACCTTCGTGAATTGTATTTTGGTGGATGATCAAGTAGACTTTATTTGCAAATTTTTTCTCACACTTATCGCATCTGTAATCTTTTCGACCTTCGTGAATTGTTTCTTGATGAATGAGCAAATTTGAATTATTCACAAATTTCTTCTCACACTTGTCGCATGCAAAATCTTTGCGACCCTCGTGGATTATCTTTAGGTGGGTGAGCAAATGGGATTTGTGTCCAAATTTTTTTTCGCACTTGTCGCATGCAAAATCCTTGTGACCCTCGTGTACTCTTCTTTGGTGCAAAAGTAAAGTCGATGTTAGTCCAAATTTCTTCTCGCACTTTTCGCATACGAAATCCTTACGACCTTCGTGTACTGTCCTTTGATGCCTAAGTAAACCTGTTTGAGTCGAAACTTCTGCTCGCAATTATCGCATGGGTAATCTTTCCGACCTTCATGAACTGTTTTTCGGTGTCTGAGCAAATGCCATTTGTGTCCGAACTTCGTTTCGCACATATCGCATGTGTAATCTTTGCGATTATCATGGACTGATTTAATGTGCAAGAGCCATCTCGATTCTTTTCCAAATTTCTTCCCGCAATCATCGCAAAAGTAATCTTTGGAGACTTTGAAATCTTTCAGATCTTCGTGTACTGTCTTTTGGTGTGTGAGCAATCGATGCCTTTGTCCCAATTTCTTTTCGCACTGATCGTGTACGGTCTTTATGTGTAGGAGCAAACTCTGTTTATTTCCAAACCTTTTTGCGCACTTTTCACATAAATAATCTTTAAAAACTTCGTGGAATATCTTTTTGTGCTTTAGTAAAGTCGATTTATTTTCAAATTTCCTCTCGCACTTGTTGCATAAGTAATCTTCGCGATTTTTATGTGCCAATTTTAGGTGCGTAAATAAACTCGATTTTTTCACAAATTTCTTCTCACTCTGGTCGCATGCAAAATCATTACGGCTTTTGTGTTCTGATATTTGGTGTCTACTCAAATGACTCCGGAACTCAAATTGTTTTTTGCACTTGTCACAAGCGTAATCTTTTCGTTCATGGTGAATTGTGTCTCGGTGCGCTATCATACTTAACTCTAGTGCAAATGCCTCTTGACAAATATCACAAACGAATTTTTTTTCGTGTTCACTTACATTATCGTTCGAGACAATTTCCTCGGGTTTCTTCTCAATTTTGTCCAATTTGGTGCCTAAATTAAACGACGAATCAGTCTATTTAAACTGAACGAGTAAAATTTATCTTTTGGTATTATTTCATCGGGAAAGACAACATTCAAACTAATTTATTTTCATTATAAACATGATCAGTGCGCCGAGGGGCTACGTCCAAATCGTTCATGATCATATTGTTTACAATGAAGCTACCGATTTATCTGTTTTTATATTATTCTCATTAAATTTGAAAAAATTAAAAATTATAACTTTGCGACAATTCAACCTCCTAAAACTAAGTACTTACTGTAAATATCTAAACACATATAAATGCCGGAATTTTCACTATATTTTGTTGTCAAAAATGAAATACGAATTTTCCCTTTAATAACCAAACCCTTTCATTAATATAATTTTTTATGAGGAAGCTCTTTGCCAGTAAATTGGCAGCAGTTTCTTCAAACTATTTGGGCACATTTTTTAGATACCTGCTTCTTGAAAACATTGAATGTTGGTGTAAAGAAGTTGTTGGATTATACACTGAATCCCTTAAACATTGAGCTATAGTTAAATTACACATAAAAGAATTGCACATAAGAGCTGTTTGTAGTTCTTTAATCCATTCGTGTTGAATACTTCTCATTGTCAGCTTTCCCACGAACCATGTAGATAAAAACTTTTTAAATTTGATGATAACATTGAAAAATATGTAACTTCCAAAGTCCAAGCTAATAAATGAATTTCTTTGTTTTTTTTTTTTTTTTTTTTTTTCATGTAAATACGATACGAAATATTTACATAATTTATTTTCATTCAGACATTAAAAAGTATTACAAATATGCTCATCATATCAAACTTTTTTCATATTATTCGATTAATTTTACATTTAAATATATTGATACGGGCAATACGAAAAATGTACAACATTTACATTGCTCGACCAACGATGAATCTCCACTCGAGGTCTGCGACCACTGAATTAGTCGCCACGCAAATGTTCCACCAATCTTCGGCCGTTAGATCCCCCAAGACTATATCGCAACTTTCAAACGACAGCCGGAATCCCATCATGAACCTTAAACACACCCTAGTCCATTGCCACATATATTCATCCGAACCATCGAATAGATACTGCACCAAGAGACTTTCGTAGTTTCGCTGTATGACAAGTTGCATGGCTGTCACTCCGCCTGCATTGGGCCTCCACAAATTGGGCCTCTCCCCGTGTATCATTAGGATCGCCGCCGCCTCGTCGTGACGTCTGTCCAGCGCCAGGTGTAGCGGCGTGTCGCCGGTTGCCCGCCAGCAGACATTAACGTCGTGGCCGTGCGCGATAAAATCGTGAACGGCGTGGAAGGCTCCGGTCATGCTGGCCGCGTGAAAATGAGTCATGCCGCTGTAGTCGCTGTAGTTCACCTCGAACTTGCCGTATATTTCAAACAGCTCTTTCACGAGGTCGTCCTCCTTGCGTCTGGCCGCGTGATGGATCGCCGTGGTGCGACGCTCCGTTCGAGGTTTGTTCAAAATTTCGACGTCTTCGTCCCTGTAACCGGTCCACATCACAAATTCGATGAATCGCGATCGCGCGTCGTGAGCGTCGACTTCGTCTCCGTAGTCGCAATATAAGCAATCGATGAGAAGAAGATCGATCTCTCCGTGTTGTGGGAAAATCGATTTATAACAGTCAATTCCGTAGAAAGAAGCGATCGAAGAATCAAATTCACGGAGAAATTCGTGTCGGCTTTCTTCCCTGTTCCACTCGACGCGCTTCAACATTGCTTTTAAACTTTCCACTGGATTTTGGGCCATTGTGAATATTCTTTGTGTCTTCCCGCACTACTAAATTTTTTTCGCGAGAACCACTTGCCTCGGTCGATGTGCGATCTTTCTCGATTTTGGCAGGCGTTGTACGTAACGTATACGTAACTGACTCTACATTAAACTATGATTTTTTTTCAGTTCAGTTTTATCCATTTTGGTGCCTAAATTAAACGACGAATCAGTCTATTTAAACTGAACGAGTAAAATTTATCTTTTGGTATTATTTCATCGGGAAAGACAACATTTAAACTAATTTATTTTCATTATAAACATGATCAGTGTGTTGAAGAGCTATGTTAAAATCTTTCATGATCATATTATTTACAATCGAACTACCGATTTATCTATTTTTATATCGTTCTAATTAAATTTGAAAAAATTAAAAATTATAACTTGGCGACAATAGAACCTCTTAAAACTAAGTACTTACTGTAAATATCTAAACATTTTAGTTATGAACAACCATTAAATTTTCATTGAAATTAATCTTCATAGCAAAAAGTAGTAATAAGGAACAAAAAGTCATGTTATTTGTATTAAATTGTTGATTTTTTAAAATAATTATCTAGAATTTTTACGGTGTGAATATTCAAAAAGTTTATTAAACTTTACGTCAGAAAACACGTTTTTACAGTTATTTAGATAGATTTAGTCTTTTAAAATGTAAAATCATGTTGCGAAGAAAATGTTCAAAAAGTAAGCTATGAAAAGTATTGAAAATCAAATTAAATTGCTCAATAATTTGTAAGTTCCAGTCTAGTCCACGACTAGAAACGCCTCGCTTTAAAATAAATACCACATTATAAGCACATTATAGTTACACCAAGGTAAGAAAATGAATCAGTGAACTGAATTTTTTCTTCTTTTAAATATATTTATTTGGGAGATATGGAATAGATAGTACATATAAAATAACATGCAAAATTACAAAAAGAAATAAATGTGTTGATTGCCATCGCGAGCTTTACACTGTAGTCGCCAAAAAAACGTTATATAAATTTTCGTTAGTGAACGATTCATCGAGGATTATTTCACAGCTTTCGATCGACAATCGGTAGTCAAGCAGCTCCTCGAGAGAATCCGCCGCCCATCGCCGGAAAAAACCTTTCGTTATTCTCTCGAACGACCTCATAAGAGCAGCCTTTTTTATGGCTTCGTCGCTACTGTAATAATCGGAATGTGTGGGTCCCGTCTCTTTGCACCAAACCTGTTCAGGATCGCGCACCGTCGTGAAGTGTACCCACTCGTCGAACAATTGCATGATCGTCAAGGCTAGACCACGATCCATCTCGTATCCCCGCTGCTCGAGAAACGTCAGTACCAGCAGAGCACGACCCACTCTGTCCGCCTTGGTCAACAAATCGTCGTCTTCGCGGTAACCGAGCGCCTCGTGGAAGTCGTTCCTGCTAGGAAAAACAAACGCGGCTAGATCCGCGCCGTTGGCCAAGAGCAAGTGGACCTCTTGCGGCAGAAGATTCGCCACGGCCAATTGCAGCGGTGTACGGCCTTGGTCGTCCACGGCATCGACCTCCAGCGGCTCCTTTTGCTCTTGGCACATCTGGAAAAATTTAAACGCCGTGTTTTCCTTGAGATCGTCCCTGCTGCAAAGCAAATGAAGAGGCGTCTGGCCCTCCTCGTTGGGCAGATTCGGGTCGGCTTGATTTCTCAGCGACAATTGTACCATATACCGGTTGCAGCAGCCAGCAGCCAGGGCCAAATGCAGTGTAGTGTTGCCCCTCTTGTCCTGGGCGTCGATCCGCACCTGCAGATCCATATCGAGGCCAACCTCGAAGAATTGCTCCGCCAAGCCGCCGTCGACGTCTCTCTTGCAAATCAAATGCAGAGGCGTCGATCCTTTATCGTTGTATGCGTTGGGATCAGCGTCTCTTCTCAGCAGCAACTTGACCAATATCAAAGAGCCACCGGCGGCAGCCAAGTGCAGCGGCGTATTGCCCTCCTTGTCTCGGGCATCGACCTCCACTGTCGTCTGGACGGCGTCGATCATCTTGAAAAATTGCCTGAGCAAGCCGTCGTCCTTGTCTCTCTTGCATATGACGTGCAGAGCGGTATATCCCTCATCGTTGCCCAGATTAGGGTCGGCCTGTCTTCTAAGCAATGCTTCAGCCGCCCTTCTGTTGTTGTTGGCCAGTGCCACATGCAACGGTGTGTTACCTAATTTATCCTGTGCATCGACTCGCAACGGCCGATGTGACTCTGACAGGATCTGGAAAAATTTGTCGGCCAAAAAGTCGTGGGCTACCGCCGAGGCAATAACGTGAAGACTCGAGAGTTCCCTCTGAATTCGTTCGACTGCTCGGCGTTGACATCCAGCGTCCGTCCGACGTCTTTGCAGGCCTCGAACAACTTGCTAACCAAGCAACGAGAACCGCGCTCCCTCCTGTAAACGATATGCAAGCCCGTCTCTCCCGCTCCATTGGCCAGATTGGGATCTGCCCCGTTTTTCAGCAGAAACTCGGCCATCCTCCAGTGACCTCTGGTCAGAGCCTCGTGCAGCGCCGCTTCGCCCGAGCTCGTCCGGGCGTCGAGCGGCAGCGGCAGATACTCGTCCCTACAGAGCTCGAGCAAAATCTCCGCCTGACCGTCGCAGTCGCCTTTGCGGCAGATCACGTGCATGGGAGTCGATCCATCCGCGTTGGCCAAGCCGGGATCTGCGCCTCTCCTCAGCAGCATCCGCATGACGCCGATGCAGGCCCCGGCCGCGGCCAAGTGCAGCGGCGAGTCCAGCGTCTTTTCCGCGAGGACATTGGGATCGGCCTGGCCGAGCTCCCGGAATAACTCGACGATTTTTTCTAAGCCGCGCCTGCAGGCCACATGAAACTGCGACAATCCAGACTCGACGTCGATGTAATTCTCGTTGTAAATGTCGAACAATCGCTCGATTATGTAAAGCCCTCGACGAACATCAAGGCTGCCGAGAGGAGAAGATCGATTTCTTCGGGCTGAAAGATTTCCCGGAGATTCGGATAATCGCCCTTCCAATTCCTGATCAAGAGATCAAGTTGATGGATGAATGCCCATAGATGCTCTTTGATCGACCAATCAACGACGCTTTGCCGTAAGCTCTTCAAGGGATTTGCTACCTGAAAAATTTTCAAAAAACCGATTTTTTTTTATTACATTTTTGAAAAGTATATGGGCTATTTCACAACAGGTATTGTAGGCCAAAAAAATGAAGTTGAAACGAATCATTTACTCTTCAAGAATACAATGAAAAATGAAAATCCTGAACACCGCAGCCCCCTAGGTCCAACCCTCATGGATCTACAGGGGCTCAAAGTTGGATTTTCATGTTTTGAGGATATTCTGCTTGTTACTCTGTTTTTTTGGGGTGCTTGTGAAAAAATTTTTAAGCCATGTTTTTTCATATAAAATTTGATGTAAAATTCAAATCTGTACTCAAAAATGACATTCATAACCTCAAAACCCCTTAAAATTAAAAAAATAGTGTAAAAGATCATGAAAGTAAAAAAATAAACATGTTCGTATACCTCAAATTAGCCAATATTGTAATATGTTCATCGGTACGTCAAAATAAAACTTCTGATAAAGTTTGGTAACTGAGTCACCATTATAGACAATTTGGTAGCTTGTGAAGAGCCAAAATGTCTATAATGATGACTCAGTTACAAAACTCTATCAAAAGTTGTATTAGGGTGTATCGATGAACATACAATATTTGCCAATTTGAGCTATACGAACATGTTTATTTTTTTACTTTCATGGTCTTTTAAACTATTTTTTCAATTTTAAGGGGTTTTGAGGTTATGAATGTCATTTTTGAGTACAGATTTGAATTCTACA